>NC_035108.1:232794543-233095720 GCF_002204515.2 Aedes aegypti | reverse complement strand
TACAATGATTACCAATTGGATTCATCAAATGCTCAAAAACCGACATCTCTTCTCGACATTGCGTCAAGCAGCGATTCGAAAATTGAGTGTTTGCGGATGCCCCCAAGGGGGAGTCTTGTCACCACTTTTGTGGAATCTCGTAGCAGATACGCTATTGAGGCAACTCAATAATTGCGGTTTTCCAACTTATGGATTTGCCGACGACTATCTAGCTCTGATAGTTGGTATGTGCATAAGCACCCTATTCGACCTGATGCAAAGTGCTCTTCAGGTAGTCGAGAGTTGGTGTCGCCAATATGGCCTTTCGGTTAACCCGAATAAAACATCTATTGTTCTGTTTACGGAAAGACGAAACCGCGATGGAATTCGACCTTTACGTCTTTTTGGCACTGAGATTAATGTGACTGATCAAGTAAAGTATGTCGGAGTCATTCTAGATTCCAAACTTTCATGGACACCTCACATTGATTTCAGAGTCAAAAAAGCTTGCATGGCCTTCGGTCAATGCCGGCGAACCTTTGGTAAAACTTGGGGCCTCAAACCCAAATATATCAAATGGATTTACACAACAGTTGTTCGACCAATATTGGCATATGGATGTCTTGTGTGGTGGCAAAAGGGCGAAGTGAGAACAATCCAATCAAAATTGGGCCATCTCCAAAGGATGTGCTTGATGGCGATGTCTGGTGCGTTCTCTACAACTCCCACAGCAGCGCTCGAGGCCCTTTTCGACGTTGCGCCACTACACATATATCTTAAACAAGAAGCACTTTCTTGCTCTTACCGTTTATGGGTACTGGATCTACTGGAGAAAAATCCAGTGAATCGTATATCTACACACACTTCGTTGTTTCCACTTTTGGTGAATTGGGACAAAATTGTCCTTGCTCCAAGTGATCTCACAATTGCTTGTCACTTTCCTTACAGGACATTTATCACACAATTCCCTTCACGGGAAGAGTGGACGTCTGGCTATTTGGAAAGAAGTATATCAAACAATATAGTATGTTACACTGATGGCTCCCTTCTTGAAGGTAGAGCTGGTGCAGGAGTATATTCTCGTGAGCTAAGGCTGAATCAGTTTTACTCACTTGGTAGAAACTGCACCGTTTTTCAGGAGGAAATATTTGCCCTTATGTGTGGAGTGCAATCAGCACTTCAACAGCGCGTAATGGGTAAAGTCATATACTTCTGTTCAGATAGTCAAGCTGCTATAAAAGCTCTCGCTTCGGCCAACTCAAGGTCGAAGCTTGTTATCGCATGTCGAACTCAAATTGAGGAACTGAATTCAGTCAACTCTGTAACTCTTGTATGGGTACCTGGCCATTCTTCCATCGTTGGAAATGAATTGGCTGATGAGCTACCTCGCGATGGAGCATCACATGACTTCATTGGCCCTGAGCCGGCTATTCCAATTTCGAAGTGCTGGGTGAAGCTTCAGATAAATTCTTGGGCGGCAACTCAGCACAAGCAATATTGGAATAGTTTGGAGTCATGTCGTCAAACAAAATTGTACATTACTGAGCCATCTCCAAGGGTGGCGAAGTATTTAACAAATCTGTCAAAGCAGAATTCCAGTCTCTTGGTCAGATCGTTGACAGGACACTGCCGACTCAACTATCACATGGCAAATATTCAGCGTGCTGACTCATTTGTGTGTGATAGTTGTGACTCCGATTATGGAACTTCGTATCACCTGATATGTAACTGTCCAGTTATTGCGCAAATGCGATTCCAATTACTTGGTAAACACTTATTAAGTGAAACTGAATTCAGAAGCCTGAATCTTCAGGACATTCTGTTATTCTTAACCCGCTGTGGTAATGAGCTATAGGCTCTCTTTACGCTCTTGCGTTTTGCAGTGTCCTTTTTAGGGCGCTGTTCGAACCCATTGTGGTATGGAGCTACATGCTCTCAATTCGCTTATGCGATTTTCCCTCTTCAAGGGACCCCATTCCTATTTCCTCCCATCTTTCCCTTCCCTTTCCTCTCCCATCGGGTAGATGATGAAATAGGCTCAAATATGGCGATGGCACAAATCTCCCAACTGGTGGGGAACGTGCCTTTGGAGCCGGCCTTCTGATACCTGATACCTGATCCCGCAAAGTCGATCGCAACAAAAAATAACAGGCCTGTAAGTAGAACAAAGAGCTCTATTTTTTCCCCAGTCCGTGTGCACATGAGACGACGAGATCTTTAACTCGTCAATGAACCCATAGCGTTTTGTGGTTCCCGAAATTCCAGCCTGCGGGCTATATTTGTAGCGCTATTGTTTCGTGAGATGCGATGAAGAACGAGGTAAACGAGAAATAGAAAAGACACGCACATGTAGGGATAGGAACGATTAGGTTGAAGTAAAGATTATTAGAAGTAGAAAGTTGAATTCGGTTATTAAAAATGTAAGATTGTGAACTCTATGATATCGCTTTTGAATTCCTCATTAAAACCCTTTTAGATTCCTATCCGTTTTTGATTCATGGTGTTGTTAGCATGGTGAAAGATTTCAGGTCGCGCGCTTAGTTTTGAAATTTGAATTCACTGAAAGTGTGAAGTGTAGAGTGAAGAGCGAACCGGTTCCATGACGGTGTCGACATCTGGTGTATTTGGCGGTGACTTCCAGTGATGATAACCGAAAGTTTCCTCGGAAAGCTTCAGTACCGTTTCGTTTAGGGTGATTTTGGCTATTATGCTCCTTTGATTGGAATGCAAATCAGTAAGTCTGATGTGGGTGAATTTGGGGATTGCTGGACCATTTTCCTATCCTTTCCAAGGAACGAATTGAACCAAACCTTAGGTTAGGTCTCATGCCGGGCAATTTAAAACTGGCGAATGGTCCTCACTAGAGGTGGCGCATAAGCTATTCGCTTAACCAACGGAAAACGGCCAGTAATCCATGTTTGGAGAGAAAAGTTTAATTCTTTCGGAGTAGACCGCCAGTCGTTCCCAAACGACAACTTGGCGTGCTACAGCATGTCAGCAAACTCAGGTGATGTTGGAAAGTATTATCAAGCCTATAAACGGCACGGTCGCCATTTAGCTTTCTAAACGAAATGTAACTCATTGAAATTAATCGCAGGGCAAATGTGTAGGCCTCTGTGCTTTTGAAAAGGAAAGCAACGAGAATAGGTCTGACCGTTTTTTAATAAAACTAAGTAGGTACATTTTTGCAGGTAGAGATAGAGGGAAGAACAGTAAACCTAAAGCGAACAAATTGGTTATTTTGGAACCCTTGTGACATGTGACAATGACATTCAATGGCCTCTTCGATATCTATTTATTTAAGTTTACATCAACAGGCTACGTATAGTCCCAATGATATCTATATAAATAACAATGGAATGATGTTTGTATGTCACGAAATGGCTTGAGAACGGGTGATTGGACTCACATGATTTTTTCACTGTTGAATTCGTCCAGAGCTCCGACGTGTTTGTGCGAAGAAAAAGTTTAGGAAAGTCTTCGGGATAGTAGGGAAAACGGGGGAAAACTAGTCTGACATGTTCTACACGGGACTTGCATAGCGTTTTTCAACAGCCTACTCGATGGCAAGACAAAGTTTGCCGGGACCACTAGTTAAATATAAAAACAAAAATACGTGGTAGGGTGCCGGTACCAATGGTTGTACTGTACCAGTAGATTGGACTATGGAATAAAACGTACATTTTTCGATAAAAACAACCTGCGCTATTTTTGGTGGATAGATCGCTTCTAGTTTAGTCGATTTGCAAAATTTTAGCTATTTATTATATCAAAAAGTTATATAAATAATTGAGTTTATGCAAAAAAATTGCTTCCTTGCACCAGCAGTTGCCATCGTGTTCCAATAGTTCCGTCATTGATCGAAAGTAGTTTTTAAATAAATATATAAACATTAAGAAATGTCCCAGAGATGATCTTTATGCTTCATTCGAAAGATTGTAGTTGCTGCTCCGAGGGAAAAATATTAAATCTATGTAAAAATCAACTATTATGTATAAAATTCCTCGTATCATTCCCGAACGTCCACTACTGGAGCACAAGCGCAACTACTGGAACACGTGTACCGATAGTTTAACGACACCTAACATGAACTTCACAATGAATTTATAACCATCCATCACCACAATTATACACAGTCACTGTACGCAATAGAACAGACAAACAACACCAAGTGAAGAGAAGAACGATCATGCATTACGGAAGACACCCATTACCAAAGTAAAACCCAACAGTACAAAATAGACTAGCAAAACGAGCGGTAGCATTTTCTTCCCTCGTCCGTTCTCCCGCGCAATAAAATCAAGTGCAAGTGCAATTAATCGTTCTCTTTCTCGTTCCGAAATATATCTTCGGCTGTGGCCAACGGTGGCAAACATCAACCCTTTAAGAGTACCCGGGTAGAGGTGAATAACAAAACAATGGTAAAATAAGAACAAATTTTGCAATCATATCTGGTTTAACCATTATTATGTTATTAATATATGACATAAATATCTTATCAATAGCAAAACATACAATCATAGCAAAATTTGTCATTGGTATGTTATCCTTGAGAGTCATGTAATAACTAATCAATAACAAAATATACTATCATGGTAAAATTTGTTATTTGTGCAAACATACTAAAAAATATTAAATATCTACATAATAACAAACATCGCCATCACAGTAAAATATGTCATTATTTTGATATTTGAAATCTTTATTTATATAATTCATGAGAACAAACCAACATCAAATTTTGCAATAATAGCTCATTTTACAATTCGTATGATATTCATTGAAGATTTAAAAAGCAAATGTTTTTTGCAGGAAAGCAAAAAGTTTATTTTTCAAACATACTAAATTTAGATATTAAAGTCAAAGAACTTAAATTACCATTATTTCGATCTATTCGTGAATAGCTTATTTAGTTATTATTTTGTTATCAATATCTAAATAATAACATATTTTGTTATTTGCGGTTGCCTATATTTTTGCTATTATTTTGTTATTACAATGGCAAAATATGATATTATTTAGTTTTTATGCCATATAAACTTAGTTATTATTTTTGTTATTTTATCTCTTATTTCAAACAAACAAAGAACAAATTTTGCTATTCAAACATTCTATTTTAATAGTAAATTTTGTTATTCTTTTACTATTCTCCTCTACCCGGGTAGGGATCGTGCGCGTAAATTACCTCCCAATAGCCAGGTTTCGTGCACCTGATGTGAGATTTAGTGCAAGTCGTGGCTACTGTTTGACGGTTGAAACCGTAATTGTGAAGTGCTGTGGTGGTGAATTTCACGTTCCCACGATTTGGTGCGCCGCTATTGCAAATAGCGGGTAGTAAAACCTCCGGTGGCCGGCAATTAGAGCTCCACGCTCGAACAAGATCTCTTTTAAGACTTTTCGTTATTATGTTATGATTTCTTTATAGCTCAGGTAGTCCACAAATGCAAAACATTGAATATAAAAAAGGTCAAGATTGTAAAACATTTCAAACTTAAAATATGTCTTCAGTTGCTCCGGCCAGCGAAAAAACTAGAAAATTTACGGCGAAGCATATTTTGTGTCAGGTGGAAATGAAAGATCGACACCACTCGATTAAAAATACGTTGCAGACCATGAACAGCATTGCTCAATTCGTAATCGGTGCGACGAACTATTCCGCAGTGGACGAGGTTGCACGTTGAGATGCATTTGTTGCCGGATAGCTTCGCAATCGATTCTTCCGATTAGAGTAGCGACAGCGGTTAAAGCTCTACAAACGTCTCTTCGAATTCGCAAAGGTTGCAAGTCGATCAGTTGGCAGCGGCTCTCGTAACTCGGAACGCGTAAAGGGTCTCTCCAAGGTAGCCTCCGAAGTGCAAAACGAAGAAATCTTCGTTGAACTGATTCGATGCTCTCGCATCCGTTGTTGTAGTTCGGACTCCATACCGCAGACCCATATTCCAATGTTGCTCGAACAAGGGAACAGTATAACGCTTTCATGCAATAGATGTCGGTAAAGTTTTTTGCAGTTCTAAAGACGAAGCCAAGCGTTCTTGGTGCTTTATCGACAATATAAGCGATATGATGGGAGAATGTCAGTTGCGAATCCAACAGAATACCATTAATATCATTAACGCATTGCACTCGTTCGATGGGCGTATCAAAAATGCTATACTCTAGGATTATCGTCTCTTTCTTCCATAAAAAAAGTGATTACGGAGCACTTTGCTGGATTGACGACTAGTCGGTTGAGATCACACCATCCAGCGAAGACGTCCTGGATATAACGGCAATCGACAATTGAGCATATTCGCAGAAAAATGTCGTCTGCGAACGTTAGTCGACGACCTCCACAACAAAGTGCACGTCGTTAAAATACAGAAGGAAAATCAACTGACCCAGATGACTGGTATCGTTTTAGTTTTTCGACGTAATTAAGTCGTTGAACTATGCTCAAACGTTTATGTTACAATGTATTTCCTTGGACTTTGCAACTGTTACAAAATGCTTTGGCTTTCAATACTTTCTTACAAAAGTTGACCACCGAACATCATAAGCCCCTCCCCTTTATAAACTGGAACAAACCCCTCGATTCTTATACTCACCGGCAACGGGCACAACTTGTTGTTCACCTTGACAACAATATTCGGTGGGAAGTAATCCTCCTGTTCACAAGAGGTCTCCAGCAGACAAAACCGCAACTGAACCTGAATGGTATGTTCGATTTTGTTCACATTTCGGATATCCCTGTTAGTCGCAATATCAGTTGCTTGCTGAGGAGTCAAGTGGAAGAAGAATGAGCCCTCCTGGATGCGCTGCGTGGTGTTGCTGGGCACAAGAGTTGCCGGTTTCAGCAACGTTGCAAGCACGTCAAAAAATGCTAGCTTCTTTAGCTTCACGTCCGGGTGTATTGGATAGCCCGGATTCGGTGTTGCTTCCGGGTATGGAATAGGAACGATTCCGTTTGCGTGAACCTGCCCGCCACGGTTATCATTCTGCACTGCATTTGCATACTGTTGTTGATACATTCCCTGCGGTACCCGTGAGATCACCGGAGGCTCTGGAGGAAGAACAGGTGGTGGAGGTTGTATGGGTTGAGTAGTTATTACCGGAGTCTCTGCTGCTTGCTTCAGCAGTTCTGTCTCCTCTTGACTGTAAAAAAAAGGAATCAATCAAATCGAATCACACGAGTTCCAACTACAAGGTTCTAACGTACGCTTTTTTGTGAAGGTCACGGACTTTGTACTTGAGGACTGAGATATTTTGACGAACAAGGATTAATACACGTTCGATCAGTTCGCTTTTCCGGCCACTTCTGCTGATGTTATTTTCCCCAAGTAGTTGCTGCAGATCAGATACACGAAGCTGATGTACCAAGTCCTGTAGAAAGTAAAAAAGGATAGTTTTGTAGAATGTGAAAAAAAAATGAATAAAAAAATGTCAATAAGTGTTTTTGCCGACGCTCACAGTGACGAACCATTCATTTTTTGTTGAAAAATCATATTTACTTCCCACCGTTGTAACGATTAACGATTACATATTTTACAGATTTGTAATAAAAGCATGGAACGAGCTCACCAATTGATCCTTCCTCCTTGAATTCGCAGCTGAATCCAATTTCAGTTTTACTTAACGCATACAGACTACAGTCACCCCACAGTAGGGAGCGGCTTATTTTTCAAAAGTTCTCAAAACCAAAAATTCGTGTGCTCTACTGAATTCAAATCACATTAAAAGAGAAACCTCAAAATCTGAGCCAAAAATATTAACATTTAGAGGTGGCGCAAGCGTCTTGAAGGTGAATTTTCAAGTTATAAAAAATGACCTTCAAGGAAGTAAACATAACTTTGTTATTTTTCAACCGATTTTGAATCTTTCAGCACCATTATCTTCCAAATTAAATTTATGGAAACTTTGTTGAACACCAAATTTGTCTAAAATTAAAACTTGATTAAGTTAAAAATACTTTTATCCAAATATTTCCTCATTTTGCTAAAAAAAATAATTTTTGTTAATAAAATATTGATGTAAAAACTCAATCGATTCTGAATCTGTTTTACATGTTTTTGAAGCAAATTTAGTTGTTTTCAAACTGTCGATGCAACATATTTTTCTAAAAAATGGTTTTTACTTAGTTATTCAACAAAAACTACCCAAAAACGTGATCAATCAAACTTCTTTGGATTATTTAAATTTTTTCGCCGGAAATTGCATTTTTTATATTAAACCTAAATTTATAAAGCATCTTGCTTTAATTACGAGTTGAATAGTGCACATATTTTTTAACATATGCAAACATATTTTTGTTTCAAAATTATTTAAAAATTGTTGCAAAGTCCTTCCCAAAGGTTACACAAATGAGAAAAAACAGTTTCAGCTTTAGAGATAATATTTAACTAGCAAAAATTTGAAAAAAACTGACATTTTTCATTAAAAACTAATGTTTTTGTGCAGTTTTTGCTGAATAACTTGGTCAAGGCATTTGTTTTGTGAAATGTGATGTATGAGAGGTTTGAAAACAATTTAATTAGCTTCAAAAGCATGTAAAAAGATTTGGAATCGGTTGAGTAATCATGAAGTTGTGGTCAAACAAAGTTGAAACTTTTAGTAAAATGAGGAAAAATTTGAAGTAAATTACTTTTAACTAAAACTTGTTTTGATTTTAGACAAATTTGATGTTCGTCAAAGTTTTCATAAATTTAATTTTGAAGGTATTGATGCTAAAAGTTTTAAAATCGGTTGAAAAATAACAAAGTTATATGTACTTCACTGAAGGCCGCGAATTTTAAGGTACCTATATTATCAAAAACAACTATATTTTGCAGTACCAGGGTGGTTATTTTGTTTTATACAGCGTTACCATGTTTTTCATTCTTACAGTCAAACCTCCATGAGTCGGTATCTGAAGGGACCATCGACTCATGGAAATATCGAGTCGTGGAAACAAATGCTTTGGTAAGCTGTTTGAGGGGACCATCGTAGTAACCATGAAATTTTGGTTTTAGTATGGTTCCATGAGTCGATATCGAGTTATGGAACATCGACTCATGGAGGTATCACTGTATTTTGTTCTGAAAAATGACCCTTAGTTGATCCATAACTGTGGGATGACTGTAACTGAGAAAGAAATCACTCTGTAGACGCTAGAAAAATAACACTTTTGCTTTTTTTGCAAAAAGTTGCTCTGACGACACAAAACAAAAACACGAGTGCTATAGCTTCCGCGTATTTCGACCTCAACTGTAAGGCCGTCTTCAGCGTTGTGTACTAGGTTGAGGTCGAAATACGCGTATCTGTCAAAGGATACAAACTCTAGAGGATTTAATGGTATAGTACAAAATTCGGTTTTTCATTTACTCATTCTTACCTTGTTTCAGCATCCCCGGATACAGATTTATTTTTAAATTAACCTTATTAAGTTGACAGTTATTTTTATAGGTATGTAAAATCATTAAGGCACAGCTTCTTTAGAACGTATAAACAGCTGTCCGCCGTTTTTTTAGAGAAAATTACTTTTGCCTAAGTTTGCCTAAACATTAGTTATTAAAAAAAATAAGTGCCTCAAAATGTATAAAAAAAACAGCAATTTTGTTAGAATTTAGTTCTATAAGAACCAAATATATGTAATTTTGCTCAAAATGCAGTCTTCAACCCTAAGTCATAGCCCAAAATAGGTTTGTGCCGAAGGCGCCTTCGAGCTTCGTGGTCTCTCAAAGGGCTCCGCAGCTTGTAGGTTGAAGCGCCCATCTAGCGAGTCGTGGGTTCGATCCCCACCGGAGCACATTTGGGTTTATTCATATATTTCATAACGCAAAAAATGTAATTTTCAACACCCACCCACGCCCTCGTTACGCTTTTTGTATGAATATTCTATAAATTTTATATGGGCCGTAACATCATGATAAGGGACAATGGAAATTCGCGATTTCACGGAAGCCGCGAATTCCGCGAAATTTGGCCTTCGCGCGATGTTTTGGAAATCCCGAGAAATCAGTTAAATTTGAAGAATTTATATGATAATCACAGTATGATCCAGTTTTTTGCTTATGTAAATAGTTTATTCATCTTGAATTCGAAGTTTCATCGAAAAATTTAAAACCGTTTATTTCTAACTTTAACGTTTTTCAACTTGTTATTTTCGGTTTTAGATTTTGTAGTGCCAATCTAATATCAAACTTATAATCAAAATTTGTAAAATTAAAACCGTATTTATTGAAATTCCATGACATTTACACATATAATGACTATTTTTACTGAAAATGTGTATTTTTGTGTAAAATATGGTCAAAACAAGTCGCGAAATTTCGATTTTATCGCTTTGGTCACACGCGAAATTTCAAGAATTTTGTCGCGAATTTCCACTGTCCCTAATCATGATGATACCCATCCACCCCCTTCAGCGTCATGAAATTAATGAATGAGCCCTTTGACACGTGTTTCGACGTGTACATGAATACATGTTAACTTCTAAACGTCAAAACTTTATAACAGCAAGATTCCTTAGGCGGGATTTGCCTATAATTTGACCATTAATGGTGCAAGCTGTTTATGCTGAGCTGAACTTCAAATAGTTGATTTTAGAAGAATTTAAAAAATGGAAATCGTATATAATATCCGTTAACTTTAAAAAAAGGAGGATATGTCCTCCCTAAGGATGCCGTATGATAACATTGTAATCTTTTGTAACACCTTAAATATACATAATTGCATTTAGAAAGCATCTGTTCTCTTTTTTTCTTGTATGGTATTCAGTTGGAGCTGCCTGACAGCTTAACTTGTCAAGGCTGAACCCTCGGTCTGGCTTTTGCCAAGTTTCCCCTCTACCAGGACCAATACTCAGACGGACTAGGCAATGGCGCCCACATGAACACTGTTTTTTATTAGTATTGTGACGTGGTAGTTTTTGAAAAGTACCCATATTCCCTTGCTTCTGAGAAAAGGAAGCATTGTGAAAATCAGCAGCTCCATCAGAATTTGTTTGAAATAGTGGTGTAGTAGTGTCATTACTAATACTGTCTAGTCAAAATGGTTTTGAATAATTTTTCATTCAAGTGCTATACTGATTACTCCTGTCTTTTACGTAAGATTAGAGTCTTAAATGTCAATTGTCAAGTCTTAACAAAATTAGGCTGTTTAGTAGTAGTTCTAGTTAATTTCATTTTTTGTTGTTAAAAGTATTTATTGGTTATTGGCATTACCTTCATATATCCTTAAAGAAAAAAGCCACTTTCCTTGTCTGTTCAACAATTTCTCGAAGCTAGCAATGGTACCCTAATGATCGATCTCAGCGTCTTACTTTCCATAGTCATTTTTATAGTGAATATTGAAGAATAAAGTTACCCTAGGCTTCTATTACAGTCTCCTACAAGATTCACTTTTCGGTGGCAAATGCAATGCTTCACAACGCCTACTTTCTACTTGTAAATTTTGCGAAAATGAAGCTGGAATTAGATTATTTATACCGCTGTTACAAAAGAGGTATTTCTTATTATGACAATGTAAAAACCATATTAAAATAAGATTGTCGCCACTTATTTCTACTCAGTGAATCTACTAGTCATTTTCCTAAGAGTTCCTAAGTATTCCCTACGTCGTATATGATAACGATGTATCTAGCTAGGTAATAGTAAGAGTGGCTACGGATCATTCAGGTTAGCAAAAGGCAAACTAAACGTCACCAATAGTATTAAGTGGACATTAATTATTTGAAATGGGCATCAATTCTATCAATAACGCAGAATGTCCGTTGGATCACATCCGAGATATTATTGCGTCTATGCCATATGAATTATGACGCGGCTTTAAGCAAAAAATGCCAAAATGTGATACCACCACTACAGGTTACGCCTTTGGTTTCCATCATATGGGCTAATGGATTATGCCCTCCCATCGCGGCAAGGTCGCATAACCAAGGGGAGGGCCTTTAGAAAGCATCTGTTCTCTTAAAACAAAAATACACAAGATCGGACTCTTCTGGACCAACACATCTGTGTGTAATTTTCAGACATGCTGAAAAATCGGTTTTGTACTGATTTATACTACATTTTCACAAATGCCATGTCCATGTCACATTGGGAAACCTGAAGATATTGCGAACCATCTATGCTCGATTTTATGCGGATCGCACTTAATTTTGTGCAGCTTCGTTTAAGCGTGTATGAAAGAAAAAAGCTCAGAAGAGCTAAAAATCTTTATCGTCAATGAAATATTTGATTCATTTTTTTTATATTACAGTCATCTCTCCCTTACTCGATATTCTGTATCCCTTATCTCGATGGAATGCGCGGTCCCTTTAATTTAGCATGCTTTGATACCTCTGTAAGTCGATACCTCTCTAACTCGATGCTATCTGTTCCAGTTTCCCACGTGAATTATCCTCTCTAACTCGATATTTTCATGAAAAGTTCCAAATGTCCTCCAAATGTTAAATAAAAATCTAGAATTTGAATATTATGACTAAATTGATAGTAAAATTGAGGTTTACTGCCTATTTCTGGGTGATAAAATTTTCATTTTTTTCCGACCGGTAAAAAAGTTTCACATAGGTAAATGTGGTAAAATTGTATTATATTTCACATTTAAATTACTATTTTGAATGTATTTTGTCAAAATAAAAAAATAACATTTGAAAAATATGTGTTCTGTATCTCGATACCTCTCTAAATCGATGGTCCTTTCAATATCGAGTAAGGGAGAGTTAACTGTACATACACTCCAAACAAGTATAATCTTCAAAAAATCATAAATAAACCTGTTTTTCACAATGTACAGTCTCCCTTACTCGGTATTCCGTATCTAAATATCGAGTTAGATAAACATAATAAAAGTTGATTTTTATTGATTACCTCGACGGTCCCTTGGATAGCATTCGCACTAATTTTGTGCTCTATAACTTGACCTCCCCAACTCGAGGGTCCTTTCAACATTGAATTGTGGAAAGTGATGAAAAATGATCAGGTATATTTATGAAAAGTACAAAAAATGCAAAATGATAATTTAACAACTTTTAATAATTCAAACTGTTTTAACTACCTTAGCCCGATAAAAAACCTGCATACCATTAATAAATAAATATAATTGCAAAACCAATAATTTCAGTTCAGTTTTTGTAACTTTGGAATTTGAAAACTTTATTTTTTTTTTGTATGGTATTCAGTTGGAGCTGCCTGACAGCTTAACTTGTCAAGGCTGAACCCTCGGTCTGGCTTTTGCCAAGTTTCCCCTCTACCAGGACCAATACTCAGACGGACTAGGCAATGGCGCCCACATGAACACTGTTTTTTATTAGTATTGTGACGTGGTAGTTTTTGAAAAGTACCCATATTCCCTTGCTTCTGAGAAAAGGAAGCATTGTGAAAATCAGCAGCTCCATCAGAATTTGTTTGAAATAGTGGTGTAGTAGTGTCATTACTAATACTGTTTAGTCGAAATGGTTTTGAATAATTTGTCATTCAAGTGCTATTCTGATTACTCCTGTCTTTTACGTTAGATTAGAGTCTTAAATGTCAATTGTCGTCAAGTTTTAACAAAATTAGGCTGTTTAGTAGTAGTTCTAGTTAATTTAATTTGTTGTTGTTAAAAGTATTTATTGGTCATTACGTTCATATATCCTTGAAGAAAAAAGTCGCTTTCCTTGTCTGTTCAACAATTTTTCGAAACTAGCAAGTGTACCCTAATGATCGATCTCAGCGTCTTACTTTCCACAGTCATTTTATAGTGAATATTGAAAAGTAAAGTTACCTTAGGCTTCTATTACAGTCTCCTACATGATTCACTTTTCGGTGGCAAATGCAATGCTTCACAACGCCTACTTTCTACTTGTAAATTTTGCGAAAATGAAGCTGGAATTAGATTATTTATACCGCTGTTACAAAAGAGGTATTTCTTATTATGGCAATGTAAAAACCATATTAAAATAAGATTGTCGCCACTTATTTCTACTCAGTGAATCTACTAGTCATTTTCCTAAGAGTTCCTATGTATTCCCTACGTCGTATATGATAACGATGTATCTAGCTAGCTAATAGTAAGAGTGCACTGAGCTGATTCCCTCGTTGAATGCTATATGGTAGTCATATACATCTGCACTATTAGATTTTCCTATGAAAATTACCATAGTATGAAAATGTATGTTTGATGTTATATGCGTAACATATGAGATGACTTTTCTGTATCCATGTCAGTGTTATATGCAAATATATTACGGTCTACGAACCGTGCGAGTAGGTGAACATCATTTGCATGTCTAGTATATGCTATCGTAGTGAAACTGAACATTTATATGTAAAAGCAGTATCTTCTGAGTGCATCCAATACACTTTTTATTGATATTTCGAATAGTTGATACAAAATACCAAAACATATTCTTTTTCAATGATTTTGTTCTTTTTATTTCAAATTTATTATTTACCTGTTACTATTAAGAACTTCTAAATTTCAATTTTTTTTGTTTGATCACCTATGGAAGAGCCCAGTATCTTGCCTAGTGCGTTGTCGTTCACGAAGTCGGGTGTCCTTGAATGCTCATTATTTTCCTACAAAATAAACAAAATTCAAATCCGACATAAACATTTTCTCTTCAGTAATAATTTGTTAAAACATATGAAGCTTAAACTTACTTGTCATTGCCAAAAAGGTCTTAATCTCAATGGTTCGATCCTTACAATGTCCATTGTATCGCTTTCATTTATGTGAAGAGACGTCGAGTAGTACATTCTGCAAAATGGAAAAATGAACAATTCAAACCAATATCAACTTTATTGTCAAATCAATATAAAATACAAAACTTACCATTCTTAATTGAAAAAAAAAGATTGCTTTTGCTAATTTTTCAGTAATTCTGTTGGTTCGCCTTCCGCTCTACATCTGTTGCACTCACTGGGTAAAATCATAGTGGTGACATGAAGTATACGCATATAAAAAACGAGATGTCGTTGAACCCGCTGAAACTATATACGAAACATGTACCGGTTATATGTCCCATGCTTATAGCTTCAATGTAAGCCACCGACTATAATGTTTATGAGGACGCTGTTGAATTCAAAGAGTTTTGCGGATGATATGCATAGGAATCCATATAAATTTTAGGCAACGAGGATACAGTTGAATTAATATGAAATTTCTAATAAAAAAGCCTGTTCGTTTTATTTCAGTGTGGCTACGGATCATTCTGGTTAGCAAAAGGCAAACTGAACGTCACCAATAGTATTAATGTCCACTTCCGTTGGATCACATCCGAGATATTATTGTGTCTATGCCATATGAATTATGACGCGGCTTTAAGCAAAAAATGCCAAAATGTGATACCACCACTACAGGTTACGCCTTTGGTTTCCATCATATGGGCTAATGGATTATGCCCTCCCATCGCGGCAAGGTCGCATAACCAAGGGGAGGGCCTTTGGAATTTGAAAACTTTATAAAACATTAAGTGCATGAGACTTCATCATAATTTTGTTTTGATCAAGGACATCTTGTGGCTAAATTTAAAAAGGCATTTTAATGATTTCTGTTAATACAGTTACTTCAGTGTAGAAACACGCATTCAATTGAGGCTCTATAATTGCTTTGAAGCATGGGTCGTCAAAGTTGGGAACCACTAACGTAAGCCGACTTCAATTTGGGTTTGATTAAAATTTCTGTTTTTGAACCAGATATTTTCTATGGTAAAATGAAGATTCTGCATTTTTCGCGTTTTCGTAAGAAATATCATCCTTTTTACAGCAACCATCCACCTTCTACGTGTATAACATAAGGGCCCATTCACAAATTTCATAACGCTGATGGGGGTGGGTGGGTGTCCTAAAAATGTTACAGCTCATACAAAAATTTAAAAATATTCATACAAAATGCGTCACGAGGGGGTGGGTGGGTATCGAAAATTGCCATTTTTGGCGTTATGAAATTTATGAACAAACCCTAATACATCTAACACCCTCCTCAGCTGCGTTGAGCTGTACACTAAAAATCACCTTTTACGATCTCCATTTTCTGCTGGTCCCGTTCACATGAAATTAATTACGTGCGTATCGCGTATTTCACTTCCTCCCGACACTATCACTCAAAGCATAATCTTTCTGGTTGCTTTTATGCTCAAATTATCAGAGAAATTGCAAGAAATTTAACAAAATACAAAAAAATATTCCTGCACAAACAAAAAAAATGGACAATCTTTCAATGTCGCTCATCCCTTTTCCACCACAAAGCAAAGATAGCAGTGATGCCAAACGCCAACCGGCTTCATGTGTCGAGTAGACAGTACAGAATCCAGCTCCTCAGAGAAGAAGAGCAGTGGCACAGTGGCTCATCATTGTTATATTCGATGTTCAATTATGAATGTCGTATTCGTTTTTAGAAAAAAGGGTCAGTTCAAACAAGAATTTGTAAAAAGTTGAGTTTCAAACCTAAATTTTGAAAAAAAAAAAAAAATAAATAAAGAAAACTATTTAATAAGAGTACCAGAAATTCTGTAGTTTTGGTTTGATTTTGAACATGAAATTTGTTTCAAAATTCTATTGTAAAGATACATAACAATCCCCACTGTGAAAAGATCATTTACAATCAATTGAGAGGTACGAAAACAAATTGTGAAAAATACATTTGATAACCTGTAGAAAAATAAGATATTGGGTACAATAAAATCTATTGTATATTAATAATTTTACCAAATAATTCTCAAGTATCTTTTCAAAAAAACCTATCTAACAATTCATTTTAACAATTTAATTTGAAATAACATAAAACCAGACATTTAATCAATGTTTCCAACTGATCTGAATAAAAATAAATCTTCGATTACTTATAAAAAGGTTTCTCAATGGTTTTAATCATATTTATTTATTTATTAATTGATCACCTTGTAACGTAAGATATACATCTTTTTTATTGTTACAGTTAAGATTGCAATTGATGAAAAAAAATGACTGACGTACATAATTGAATTTTGGAAAATTGTTCTCTTTAACTAACACAACCGTCTATTGTAAGTACAATAAGAGATTTACATAATTAAATAGTATAAAAACTCGTTTATTTCTGTAAATTTATAGTTTTACTAGAATGTTCATTTGAAAGCCGCAGATGTTGTTCAACTTTACTATAGGGATCCGTTGCACTCGCGGAAATTAACATTTCTGTCAAAGTGTGAGCCAAACGAAGAAAAATAAACATTTTTAGTTATTTCCCTGTTACAATATTATAAGTAAACACAGTCAAAGCATTCCATTGTATTTTTGCTAAATCCTCATATACAGGATCCCTAATTGACTGTAGACAGTACATGTTAGGTGAAGAAATAACCAATATATTTTGGACCCCCTGGGCTGTTTTCCTGCAAATTCTACAGTTTAAATCGAAAGACCAACTCAGTTTGCGTGTCATTTGGAAAGATAGGACTATTCCGCAACAAACAAACAAAAACTTTTTTCAAATTTCTGATCTAAAAGCGTAGATTTTCTACAGATTCTATACAAAAAAAAAAAACATGTGCTTGTGCCAACATTGGTTGTTCGCACAAAGTATTAGCGCATTTGCTCAAAAGGACACGCGGCGTTCCCCTGAGGAAAGTAACGCTTCCTTTTTACCTTATTATTGACAGATAATTTTTACCCTGAAAGTGCTTGGAAGCTTGTTCCAGCGAGTCAACTTTTCACTTCCGAAAGAAAATACGATCCGATATACTAACTTCTTCTTCTTGGCATTAACGTCCTCACTGGGACAGAGACACCTGCTTCTCAGTTTATTGTTCCTATGAGCACTTCCACAGTTATTAACTGAGAGCTTTCTTTGCCAAAGTTGCCGTTTTCGCATTCGTATATCGTGTGGCAGATACGATGATACTTTATGCCCAGGGAAGTCAAGGAAATTTATATTACGAAAAGATCCTGGACCGACCGGGAATCGAACCTTCAGCATGACTTTGCTTTGTATCCGCGGACTCTAACCACTCGGCTAAGGAAGGCCTCCAGGATATCATCATTCCCTATTTTCAATTGCGCCAATTTAAACTGTGTTCGTGACACTAGATCCGGAACGATATTACACATTTGTCTCATCCATCGGTTCTACAGTGAACATTTTCATGAAACTAGAATACATTGGGTATCATTTAAATGAATTCGATGTGTGTGAGTATATCGATACATATTTAGAAAATTATTATAATTTTTGCAATGTAGACTTAAAATGTGATTATGGTGATGGAAGTTTTCAAAAGTTATTGTTATATTTTTTCTATGTAATAAAATGTAAGGTTCAAACGAAATGTAAATGCCTTACCTAATAATTGATTGCATAGAGCTTCCATGGTTTCCATTCATAATTTTCGTATGAATTGACACATACCTTTAATATTTAATGAAATGAACTCTAATTGTGTGTGTCACACATATCAAGCATGTTCCGATACAAACTGCAAAAATTGATATGGGAGACACATATCAGCAATATGATAAATTTTATCAATATACTTTACCAGAGGCGACGCATACCCAACCAACCACCTGCCCAACGAGAGTTTTTTTTTTTTAATTTTGTTAATAACGTTAATTTAAACAGTAAATTGGTGATTTACCGGTTTTAGCACGTTTCAGCTACAAATCTTATCAGAAATAACAAAATATTGCATTTTGGCATTTAGTATAATCCCTCTAGCACTAAACCGAATAGCGTCTTCCGCTTTTTACTAGCGCTGCCTCTCCTGTACGTTAAACATAATGTCGGAAGAAGTGCGCTGTATAGATCATCAGATACTCTGTACAGCGCACTTCTTCCTACATTAAGGAAAGGAAAGGCAACGCTAGTAAAAAAACGGAAGACGCTATTCGGTTTAGTGCTAGAGGGATTATAAAATAACATCAGCGATCGATTTTTTACAATTTCTTACTTGTCTAGGAAATATTTTCAGCTGCAAATTATCTTCGTGTATCCGGCAAACATAAAAAACCCTATTTTAAAAAACATTCTTTCGGTCCTCAAGCATTGCAACTAATATGTGAATATGTAGTGTACTGCGTACTTGAAAATTGTAACAATGTAGCGTGAGAGCGCATCGCAAATGATTTGAAGCCGTTCGCTTTGGTAACGACCCGACTGTTATGTTAGCAATGTGCTCTAGCACAATTATGTTAGAGCTGGACTCTAGCGACCTTTTCATAATAGGGCTCGAGAGACACATACTATTTCAATGCGTCGCTGGAGCACTAAACTGCAAAGCGCTTGCCAGTCCAGCGACGCGACAGTTGAGCGACGTTGCAGCGATTACCTGGATGCACAATAGGGCGATATTCAAAACTGAAAAGGCAATAGATGGCACTTTTTCAGTGGTAGTAAGGGATGGTACACAAATTATGTCACGCTAAATTTCAACTTTTTCGACCACCTACCCCCCCCCCTTTGTTACACTTTTTGTATGAGTCCTTCGGAAATTTTGTAAGGCTTGTCACGCTTGGCTCGACCTCCTCCCCCCCTTGGAGCGTGACGTAATTTGTGCATGACCCCTAAAAACGAAATCCTGAAGCAAAGAAAGCACCACGGAAGATGAACTAAACACAAAAAGTTATGTATTCACTTTACACTTGATTTCTAATCACTACTTTTTTGATCCAGTTGTCTAATTGCAAGTAATTTGCGTTTTTCATTATTTTCCATACGTTTTGACAGTTCTCCGACTACCATTCTTCCGTGCGCTTGTGTTGAAAGTTTGAGAAATTTGAGAATCCAGCGTAGCGCGATCAGTTGGTGGCATACAAACAACAGTGTCGTCGCTCGGCGGCCAGTGAAAGAAACTGAATGTTCGAAAGGTTGCCTGTACTATTTGCCGCTGGCGCCAAGCGTTTAAGACCGAAATAAACAGTCGTTACCCTATTGCCCATTGCACGGTGACGTCATCAGAAAATCGCTCTTTTTCTGCCTTGGGGAATCTGAAACCAATGGTGCCAGTACCTGTCAAAGTTGACAGGTACTGGCACTGTTGTTTTCAAGTTTTGTTGTTGAGCGAAAGAGAGAGAATTTTGCCGTGAAATGAGCTATTAGCATTAGCATTAAGCCTTTCGCACAAATTCGTAGGTGGTACAGTCTTAGACCATTGTATGAGGGTTGCCTCCTTCCCGTCCGTTACCAAAGTCAGAAATTTGGGACTAACCTCTAACTCTTAGACAAAATTGACGCATCCTCCAACAGTCGAGAGCTGTCCTGGTCACGTCCTTGCGAAAGCTGGGGCATGGGAAAGGATGATTGATTGAACACCTACTTAATAAAGATGCACAGAACTGTACGACCTCTCATAAGTGTTACGGGATGTTGTGGAATGTTGATGGAAAGGGTATTGCCATAGGATACGTTCGGTAGACGTTCTGGCCGACAAATGGTTAATATTTACGTATTTTGGTCATGCGCTGCTGATCAGAACAAACTCACCAAATTCCTCTTTCGAAACTCCTCTGCAATCCGTCTCTCCTCAATAATGAACAATAGCGTGAGCCGTAACTTGGCGATGCCCATCTTTTTTTTTTTTCTATTATAGACGTTTTAACCGCAAGGGTCATTCACGTCTTTCTTTATTAGGTAATTCATAAATATTTTACAATTTTTTGGGATTTTTTTTACAATTTTCAAAGTTTTTTGTATAATTCTATTGTTTTTACAAAATGTATAATTTTATCTTCTTTCTCTTTTCTGTTTTGTAACATATCATAAAGTGTTCCAGTAATACCGATTGAATTCCTGATTCTTTCATATTTTACACAATCTACCATTAAGTGTTTTATAGTTAGTCTGCAGTTGCAGCTTGAGCATACTGGGAAATCTGCGTATGGAGTTAAAAGAAATTCATGTGTTATACGTGTATGACCTATCCTGACTCTTGTTAAAATTTTTTGCTCGTATTGATCTCTACGATCTGTCCATTCAGAAACCTCGCGTTTTATATCATTTAACTGCGTCCCAGGATTTGCTAAATTCCATTCTTGATACCAAGCCTTCCACATTTTCCTTTTAATTAATTTCTTTGCGTCTTTGGCGGGAATTTCGTTATTCACTATACTCAAGTTCCTCCCTTCCTTCGCTAATTTGTCCGCATTTTCATTACCAAGTATTCCTGCATGTCCTGGAACCCAAACTAGACTTACATTTTTTGATTTGATGATTTCTTCACACTCTTGTACCCATGGATGTTTTGAGCAACCACCTTCTAAAGCTCTAATACAGCTTGCGCTGTCCGTAAATATAACACTTTTTGTGTTTGATGGGACTTTCGACATGGCTGATTTGATTGCCATTATTTCCGCAGAAAAAACTGAACATTCATCGTGTATTTTCCCGCTTTCTGTGAATGAGGTAGAATAAACGCCATATCCTGTTTTTCCATCCCCTTTAGAACCATCTGTATAAATTTTCAGATGTGATCTGTATTTCTTGATACATATTTCGTTAAAGCACGACTGAGCCTTGGCTGCATTACTGCCAGCTCTAATTTCATTTGCAACAGACCAATCTACTTTTGGAAAATCAAAATTCCACTTTTGTGGACTCCAACGGAATAATGGAACAATGTTTGGGAAAATATCTCCAGTTATGGTCTCGTATGATGTATTTGCTCTTTTAATCAACACCAGATCTCGGTTTGTGCGGCCTAGTTCCATCATTCTAACTGCTATTTGGGATTCCATCAATATAGCAAGGTACTTGAAAGGAAGCTGCCCTGATTCACAGCAAATAGCTGCAATGGGACTTGTGCAAAACGCTCCTGAAGCTAATCGAAGAGCTTTATTATAAGTAGGTTCCAGTACTGGTAAAACCATGTCTTTCCTTCTGCTACAGATAGAAAACCCATAGAACAACCTGGGTATTAGCAATGCTTTAACTATTCTTATCAAAGTTTCACGGGAACATCTAGCTTTTCCTGACAATATTTTGAGGAGGTTTATAACTCCCGTTGCAGATTTTTTTCTTTCTTTTACATGTTCTTTAAAGCTGAATTTGTTATCTACTATCACTCCTAAAATCTTCATATGCTTCACACATGGAACTGTTATCTCATCAAAATGAACATTCGGTAATGAACCTCGATGTCTGCAATTTGAACAGGTATGGAGCAGTTGACACTTCGAAATCTCGACTTTGAAGCCTGTAGATGAAAGCCATTCAAATGCTCTCTCGGCTGCCAGTTGAATTTTTGCTCTGAGTCGTTTCCTCTGTTTGCCGTACGCCACAATAATGATGTCGTCAGCATATATAAGTATTTGCACGTCCGTAGGGATGGCAGTGAAAAGTGGATCGATGGCTATCAGAAATAGTGTAACAGACAGTGTAGATCCTTGCGGTACTCCACGGTCCATTGATCGTGTAGTTGAAGATATGGATCCCACACGAACTTTAAAGGTACGGTTGTCCAAGAAACTTTTGATATATCTGAGCATTCGCCCAGAAATTTTCATTTCAACAAGAGATTTTAGAATGGCTGTTCTGTTTACCGTATCGTAGGCTTTTGATATGTCTACTGATAGTAGTTCACAATGCTGGTCCTGTTTGATTGGTTCATTCAAAAATTCTTCAAGTTCAGAAAAGTAAACATCAGTACCTAATCCTGCCCTAAAAGCATATTGTCGTGGATCTATCAAGTTTTCATTTTCAATATACCCTATCAATCTTCTGTTGATTATTCTTTCAAGGACTTTTGCCATGCAGTTTATCAAGGATATTGGGCGGTAGTCACCAGGATTCCCTTCATTCTTATTTTTCTTGGGTATAGGAATAATGATAGCTTCTTTCCAACTGTCAGGAATTGATCCTGAATGCCAAACTTGATTACAAGTACGTACTAACGCTAATTTCCCAATCATTGGTAAGTTTTTCAATAGGGGATAACCTATTCCATCTGAACCAGTGCTCTTGCTTGTGCATTTTCTCAAGGCCCACTCTAGTTCTCGAATTGAAATATCTTGATTGTAATTTCCATTTTCTAGTTGATTGGTAGGCAGTAAAAGAGAATTTGATTGATTGTCCTCCGACATCGATTCTCGGCTTGAAATCTTAGCATAATGATCGGCGAGAGCTTCAGCCACAACACTGGGTTCATCAGAAATACCTTCATCAGTTTTAATAAACGGTTTAGTATTTTTCAATCGTCCTTGTAATGTATTAACCCGCTTCCATAACTCTGCGCTCGATGAATGTATGCTTACCCCTTCTACGAAGTTCTTCCAGCTTTCTTCTTTAGCATCTTTAATTTTTTACGGGCATTATTTCTCTCCGTACGGAATTTTATCAGAGCTGCTTGGTAATTTGAATCTGTTTTCTGCAACCGTCGTAAAGATCTTAAAGCTTTACGCCGGCTTTTTATCGATAATGCCACTTCATTATTCCACCACGGGACCTGTTTGTGCCCCTTTTTTCCGGAAGATCGAGGAATACAAGATAAAGCTGTGTTGAATATCAAGCTAGAGAGATCTTCTGAGGTATAAGAAATATTTTGATCTAAAATGAGGTTGATTCTACTTTGATATTCGCTCCAATCAGCTTTTTCGAAGATCCATTTAGGATTACCGGGATTATCAATATTTCTATCAATAGGAGCCAGAAAGATTGGAAAATGATCGCTGCCGCGTAAATCGTTATCAACACTCCAGTAGAGATTGTTGATGTACTCCGAGGACAATGTCAGATCAACGGCTGATTGGTTTCCGTTAGCTGGACAGAAGAATGTCATAGAATCGTCATTCCAGATCGTCAGCCCATGATTTCCTATTATTTCTATCAAAATCTTTCCTCGCAGGTCGGTCGAATGTCCACCCCATATTTCAGAATGCGCATTTAAATCACCCATTATTAAAAAAGGTTTGGGTAGTTGAAGAATTAGCTCATTAAGTTCATCTTTAAGTATGTTGTTGTCATGAGAAGGGGGGATATACAGTGAAACATATGTTCGTTTAATGGGACAATTAACCTGTACGGCCACCGCCTGTAAAGTTGTAGTAACGGGGATTCTTGAATGCGGTACATTTCTACTCACTGCGATAGCAACTCCACCCCAACCGGTTATTGAGGTTGGATGCAAGCAGTAAAAATTGTAGTTAGTTGAAAAAGATGAGCAGTTAGGCTGGCAAAGAGTTTCTTGATGATGATGATGATGATGATTATTGAGCCACCATCAGCGCAAGGATTACCTATGGCTGCAGAATCATACCGGGATGGTTTGATCTACCTGATGGTTTGTTGTAGCAGGGCTAGTTAATATCTTTGAAGACCTTTGGAAGACAACACTAAGGCTGTTTTCTCATGACAATAGGCTGGCGACCCCACGCACTTTCATCCAGTCAACAGTTCAATTAACTCCCTTAGGCTACCCCTCCCCAAAACCCAATATATAGTAATATATCATACATAGTGTTGTTAAAGTATCTTATCGTAAAATTATAGAAATAAATAAATTAAAAAATATACTCAGCCTAATCCAAATAAACTCAAAAACAACGTCCGGGAAAGTATTTCAAGCTTGAAAGTCAACCAGTTTGAAACATGAAATGAACATCAAAAAATGGAACGCTTCTGACATTGAACGACCTCTTGAATATTTTGCTTCCAACAGATCCAAAAGTTCTTCTCCAGAAAGGATTAATCTGGAAAACGGATCACTTCCAAAGGCTCGACACAATCTCCTAGAACTTGTATCCGAAACGCCACAGCACACACGGAAACCGAAACCTCGAACAGCTTCTATGGTTCGGAAAATTTTCTCCTCCGGATCCAACCTTAAGCAGGATTATCCATCGTCTCAGAATCGTTTAAAAGGGATGATGAGCGTGCCGATGATCCTTGTGTTATGTATGAACCTTAAAGGTGGCATAGCTGCATAATCGATGGCTAGCACATCACTTCCCGAACTACACAAATTTGAATTAACACGAACTATTTTCAAAAAATCCAAGTAAATGCACCTTCGAATTAACTTTTTTACAAATAAAACTTCAAAATTTTCAGAAAATTGACGGAGCATGAAATGTTTGCTTCCGTTTTCAGCCATCGCTCACTTCGATCATGGCTGGCAAAGAGTTTCTTGTAGACAAACTACATCGGGTTGATGATTTCTAGCTAAAATTTGTAGTTCCGATCGTCTAGCACGATAACCACGTATGTTCCACTGTATCGCGGTAGCTTTTTTGAAGGGTTTTTTGTAATTATTGTTGTTGTGCTCGATGCCTGTGTTAGTACTATGAGAATGTTGGATTGTTTCAAGATTATTGGTACGTTCAGAGTTATGTTTAGAATTGAATGTTAGTTGGTTGGGTTGGGATCAGGCAGACTTACTCAAATATGGATTATAGAGTAGGTTCAATCCACTCGGAATCGTTTGTATCACGGGAGGGAGAAATGCAGAAATCGGATTTGTTGAAAGTGGTTCGTCCTTCGGTGTTAGCAGTATTCTTTTTCCTTGTATCCTTCTTCGATGCGGCTTGTGGCTGTACATCCGTTGAGCCTCCGGATGCCTTTTTGATGGGAGGTGAGTTTCTACCGTAGTCACACGAGGTATTTGGTGATTTATCTTTGCTTCGCTGACGTTTCGTATTTTTTTGTTCTTCGCTGGTGTCCATCCTGTGTTCATCATCTGTTTCCGCTGATACTGATATGGCTTGATGTTCTTTTTTCTTCAGATCTGCTACCTCCTTGATTAGGTTTTGTAAAAGGGTTCTCAACTTCGCAATTTCCTGATCCTTGGCTTCCAATGTCTTCATTAGGTCGCTGGTACTCGGTGTAGCTGTGATTCCTTGTTGCTTTTGGGCTTCGTGTCATCCTGATCAATCTTGATTTTGACTATGTTGACTTCGTCAATTTTGACCGGACAATCCCTTGATCTAGAGCTGTGAGGCCCGCTGCAGTTAATGCAGAGAGGATCAGCTGCGCAAGGTGTAGAGACAGCATGCTCCGAAGAGCAATCCGCACATGATTCGTTCTGCGTACAATACTTTCTGGTATGTCGGAACCGGTGACATTTTGTGCATTGTAATGGGGAAGGGTAGTAGGGGCGTGTTTTTACCCTTACATACCCAAAGTAGAGAAACTCTGGAACCGTCGTTCCTTGGAGTGTCAATACCATCGTGTTCGTTGGTATAGTCTTCGTTCTGTCTTTGGGGTCTTTCCTGGTAAAACGACGTACTTCGATGACACGCTGAGCACTGAGGTGTGAAACCATTTCGTTGTCCGCAATTTGCAGTCCATACTGACAACTTACGATGCATTTTCTCACGTTGAGAGTCTCGTGGAAATCGATTTTAATAGGGGTACCATCAATCAATTCACGCAGTCTCATCAGTTTGTCGATTTGTCGCTTCTGACGAACTTTCAGCACATATCGGGCTCCTCTCGCTTCTGGACGGGCATCTTCGATCGCACCAACAGCTGCATCAATGGACTTCTGAATCACAAACGGATCATCAGGTAGCACATCTTTCTCGGTAGCCGGTTTCATCAAGAGAATAGACAGCTCCCCGTTGATCGGATCCATCCACTCCGGTTGTCTTCGACCCGCAAAGCTGCCATCAACAATGTTTGAAACCACGTTTCCATTTGACCACGGTTTTCTTCCTGTAATGTCAGGGGGAAACGGGTCCCCGCCGATCGCCTGAGATGACCCTGAGGCCATCGTCAGGCTGCTAACAACGGTTGTTGCGTTGAATGTGGTTGTACGTATCGGACGAGAAACGATGATTGGATAATATGAAAATTATTTGCGTATTGCTCACTATTGTTCGACTGAACAATGGATACTTTCTGACGCGATGTCGAACACGTGGGTAGGATTTATATTTTTCACTTTTTATGAAATTTGCAGTCCAAAAACACTTTTGTTTGTCGTTTAATCCGAGAACTCTTCAAACTTCACTACTTTGTCAAGGTCAGTCCGCCCTTCAAGATTTAGGAGACGAACGAAAAGCGAAAATAGTCCAACTCACAGTCTCTAGATGAAGAACATCGACTGTCCTACACTACGGCACAGAGCGAACTGGCGATGCCCATCAAAATGCACGCACCGCCGATAAAAAAAAATGCAGTTCATAACCTATGCCAAGCCGAGCATCCGCGAACCACAGAAGATAAAAAACGAGTCGCGCGAAACAACGAATTCAATTGCTGGAGCCATCACAGAGCACTTTCGAGCAAAACGCAAGCAAATCATCTTCCGAAAAAAAAAAAACACTTTTATCACTTTGGAAAACATGTTTCCACAGAACATTTGCACGTGGCGTAGAACCATCCGCCAAATCTAATTTTCACAAGCCGACCTGAAAAAAAAAACTCGGTGCGAGGTAAACGGGACACAAAATTCAAAACACTTATTTCGCCGTGAAATGAACTATATTCAAAAAATGTAAATCGGCACAGTCCACAAAGGAAAAAAATGTGCTAACTTTATTGATAAAACATTCTTTCTGAGCTTTTAACAACTTTTTCAGCTTGTTAACATTAACACATCAATGCAGAGCTAGATTGAGGGCGAATGTCAAAACTAATACAATCTCAGTAAAATAGATTTGAAGTTCAACATATAATTTCAATTCTCTAGCATGTTTTCAATCGATTTAATCGCAGGATTAGATTTGTAGGATCCATTCATATTACTTTTGTAGCAAAAATTGTTCCCATAACATGTTAAAATAAATGAAAATATATCATGCACCATTCGTTCAAATTTAAACACTGTTGCGCCCCTCGATTTTTTGTCTCCTTCAATTTACAGCAGCCATGGGGCTTTGCACAAAAATCTTCCTCTCTCTCTCTTTCCCTCTTTCGTGAAATTTGCAAACAACAAGGCTTTTGCGCACTATTGAGAATCGAGTTGCGACGCGGCGAAGTTGGTCAAAAATCAAACTTCGCACGTTGGTTAACCCACTTTTTAACGCAAAGCAGTATATCATAATTAGAGTGTCCATTTCCCGGCCATTTTGCTCGTCCCGGGATTCGGGACAAAAATCTATGCTTGTCCCGGGAAATCCCGGGATCCCGGGATGTATCAAATTTTCAATAAAACTTGCATTTCGGTTGAAATGGAAGTACAAATTTAACAATGCATTTTTTTTAATTTAAATTAACAAATAATGTAACTTTTTAAAATAATATGTTAGTTATAGCAAATCACATTTCAGATAAGACTTTCTTATTTTGATGAAGTAACCTAACAATAATCAAAATTTAACTTGACTAATTAAGGGTTTGCTATGGATTTTCTCAAATTCTGTATAACAATTATGAAAGGAAGTATAATAAAAACTTAAGTCATAACTTTTAAGCAATTTACTTCAAACATTTGCAAAGTCATAATATCTTTAAAACAAAAGAAACGATTAAATATCATTGAAGGTATTGTAGATCATGCTAAAAGTTAATTACTGAAAATTATTGACTGAAGTTTACTGTCGTGGATTGCAAGTCAGTCCCATCTGCATTTTGGTCAAAATTGAGTTGATATCAGTTTTCATTATATCTTCTAATTATCTTTCAGCTGCACTAACAAGTAATCACTTTTTGTTTAGTAAAATTGGAAAAAAAACATCAAGTCGAATTGTCCCATAATGAAAAGTAAACGCATTTCAGTCCCACTGCAGATTTTCGCATCGTGTAATACAAAAATGAATCGTTATTTGGTTATCTTTATATTTTTCTTGGAAAGGTAACGAAGTAAAAAGCAAATTATGAAATTTTCATTGAGATCGAAACATGTTCCAATCTCCTAGATTTTTTGAATTTTTGTATGGAAAACGAGATTTAAAACTTCTCAGTCAATTTTCTCAATGCCTATTTTTTATAAATGGTACTGACATGCGATTTCCGGCACTTTAGGTGTACTTTCAAATTTGTTATCTCAGCATAGGCTTATGAAAACGGCTAATGTTGAAAAGAAAAGCATTAAAACTTTGCAATTATACAAACAAAAATATGTGTTTCTTACTTGGAAAATTGATCTTTTCATGAAAATAATTACTCGTGTATTATTCTTTTTGATTATGCTTTTCTACTTTATCAAATAAGGTTGACAGTGAGGAAAAATGTCATTGTTTTTCATTGAAACTTAGTGGTTTTCATCAAATTTTACGTACATTTCGGGAATCTCGGGATTCCCGGGATGTCAGACATAAAATCCCGGGAAACGGGAAATCCCGAAATTTGTCAAATCCCGGGATTTTTTGTCCCGGGATGTCCCGGGATGGACACTCTAATCATAATCAATCTCAAATGCGCCCGGTTACCGCATGAGGGATATTGTTCGAAATTAATATCAAAGTTTGTTTAATACCAACTTAAGGACAACAAATTCGCTTTTATGTTTTTCTCACTTGTTTTGTGAAAAACGTTATTCCAAAAGAAAAGCTGTGCATTATATGAATGTAATTTATTAAATAAACAGTTAGGTAAATAAAACTCAGTTTGTTTACATTTGTCAGTTACGCCATTATTCTGGTACTGCATTGAATTGATTCAAGAGCAACTACATAAAATTCGTCCCGTTGTGCAGAACATTGCCAGAATTTTTACCACAAATCTATTAGAATCCCAAAAACACAATTTCATGTAATTCACCAGAAATGTCTGCACAATATTTATCAGAAAATTCAAGTTTCAATTAATTCAAGATTTTCCATTTCTTGAGACTTAATTTGAGAAGTTCATTGCTAAACACTTTTAATTTGAGAAGGTACTCCATCTTCTTCTTCTTCTTCTTGGCATTAACGTCCTCACTGGGACAGAACCTGCTTCTCAGCTTAGTGTTCTTATGAGCATTTATTTACTTCTTAGTGTCCAGGGCGAAGATAGTGACCGGCACTTAATTGTGACTCGCTAGTCGCTTCCAGCCCTGCTGATTGAAAACATTATTTAAATGAGCTTATGCCGAACCGGCAGCCGCGGCACAAACAAGATAGGGAATTTGTTCGATTTGAATCACTGTTTGTGCTATACCTTGTTATAATCGAATAATTGAACTTGGGCATCCCTATGTGAAGCAAATACTGGAGACCAATATGCGTTCCCTTACCTTAACAAGAGATAAAAATTCTTCACAACTTACCTTCAGTTCCGTAAATTCTGCGGCTTGCCGCGTTTTTCTCATTTTTTAGAAACAATGGAACTTCTATGGCTGTTCCTCGCCTTTTTCAAGGAATCTATTTATCAATGTACTTTGACTCAATTTTTTCGTACCGATTTTTTCAGGCCACTGCCAGGATAATGATGGCAATGGAGGAGGAATCTCACCGGGAGAAAGAAAAACCGGAAATATTCACTGATCACATAGAATTACGATCACAAACACACAGATCTAGTCAAAGTACAGAAACTTGCACAAATTTATACTGATCTTCAAATGCAAAACACCAATTTGACTCGCGAAAATCCTTTTCAGATCACAAAAATGTCGAGGATTTGGACGATCCAGCAGCAAAGCAAGCGCAAATTTCAGTTTGCTGGCTGGCTTGCGGTGTCCTACGAAAAGAAGACCAGAAAATCTTGCGAAGAAGCAATAAAATTGACAGCGATCCTTTTTTTGGCAACTAGAAATGCACGGAAAAACAAAACAAAGCAATTAATTCGAGCTAGTCTGATTCGAGCAGTTCTCGCGTAACATTACCAAAAGGTTTATAAACTACAGTCCATTTTACGAGCCGTTTTATAGTTCAGCTCTCGCTAACCATAAATAAATAAATATATGAAGAAGAGATCCTCCATTATCTCCCAGTGGTGATAATTTTGGTCTTGGTCAATTCATTTGCTTAAAAACTATAAGGGTATATCCATATGGGGTTATACGAACTGGTGACGTAGGGACGTGGGTATGTGCCGATAATGTATTGGGCTTAGAATTATGGATAGTATCCACTTCGTAAAGTACTGTGCAAAAGGATAGGCCAAGTAATGGCCAAGAAATAATTCAGCTGTCCAAATTAGGGCCCATTCACAAATTTCATAACGCTGGAGGGGGGTGGGTGGGTGTCCTAACGATGTTACGGCCCATACAAAAACTGAATGATATTCATACAAAAAGCGTTACAAGGGGGTGGGTGGGTGTCCAAAATGGCCAATTTCAGCGTTATGAAATAAATGAATGAGCCCTTACTTGAGCTGTATCCAGTTGACAAGTAGAGCTGATTTTGTAACATTGGTAACGCCTGCCGTACAAATCAAATCTCGCATACTCTGAGATAACGCCATAAAAGCCATTGGTAACCACGTGTGTAGCTCGTTGTTTCTGAGCAAATGAAAGAATAAGCACCCAAACCAACATCACGGGCAGGTAGATAATGATACTTACATCCCCATAGCGTTGGTAAGTAACATGAAAATACATTCAAATTCTCAGAAACAACGAGCTACACACATGGTTACCAATGGCTTTTAGGGCGAGATCAGAAGTTATGCGAGAAATGGAGCTGTCACTATTCCGTGCGGAAAAATGTGCCGCTCAATGGACCTATGCACGAGTTCACTGTTTGACGTTTGAGCGGTGCCGTGTTATTTATGTGACCATGGCAACGAGTGATTTCGGCACCGCTCAAACGTCAAATTCGTGAACTCGTGCACTGGTCCATTATGGACCGATGCACGAGTTCACTTATTTGACGTTTGAGCGGTGCCGAATTCACTCGTTGCCATGGTCACGTAAATAACAAGGCACCGCTCAAACGTCAGATAGTGAACTCGTGCATTGGACCATTTCGCAAGTAAAAATGACACTTCGCTCATTCTGGATCAGCTGTCAAAATTACTTTGGTAATTAGCAACAAATTGTACACAAAGAAGGCACAGCAGCAGAGTCCGTGGATACATTCTCAGATTGTCGTGTCATCAGTTGTCCATGGCAAATGAGACATTGTGCGAATCTTTGAGATTGATTGAGGGAAAGATTTAATAAATAAAGTCGGAAAAATACTCTTTTGACCAGGAAATGCTAAAAATTCTTGAGGACCTTTTATATCGAAGACGCAAACTTTTCCGTGTTAAATTTTCAATCGTCCGACATCTATCCGTCATTCGGTAAAACGTTCGGCGGCAAAACGGTATGAAATTAAATGTCACTTCGGAAGAGAAGGCAGGAAAAAGGTAATAAAAATCATAATCCATCGAAGTTATCGAAAGCAGACGTTTCTGCGGTGTGAAAATCGAACCGTAATTTTCAAACCTTTAATTAATTAAGAATCATTTTTGTGGAATTCGGTGTAACGCTTTTCATCATCACAGGGGAAGTGATTTCCTCTAGATTACAGTGAGGTAAGTTACTTAAAAAGTCGTATTCGGAAGTGGAAAACTTCCAATTTATTGAGTCAGCCGACCCGAAAGGCAAATAGCAAGGGGAAAGGGGGAAGGTGAGGGGTGATCGTAAGTGATTTTGAATTTTCGTTCCTTGGAAGCCGGAAAAATGTCCGGTCTCAGTAAATATTCGCCTACCCACCGCTATTCATGTAGAGCACAGTGACATCAAAATATTGATTATACTCCTGATGTGCCGGTTAATAGGATTTAAACGTGGTTCATAAATAGAACGAATAGTGTGGCAAAAGACCACGTAAACCCTCGAAAATGGGTGTGAGGGAGTGGATTCTTTTTATTGATTTCGGAGATCCTTGTGAAATATGATGAACTTGGTTCCGCGATGCATTTTTATCGTTAGGCTAGAATGATGTCACAAGACGACTGGCGGGAGGTAAATTCTAAAGAAAGACGAATTTTAGACCTACAAGAATTAGTAGGTATCATCTGTTGATTGCTCAATCTTCCGCCTGTATGACTCTGAAAAGCTTTATATGCAATTGAGCCTTAAAAAAGTTTCTTTAAAACCCATTATGTCATGGAGAGTTTACAAAAAATGAGAGTTTTGAATAAATTAATAAATTTTGGAATACTTTTTCAAATCGACATAAGGCACTTCCACACGGCTGGAGAAAAAATGAAAAGAATTACAGTCAACTCTCCATAATTAAAGGGACCATTGAGTTAGGGAGGTGTCGGGTTATAGAATACAAAACCAGTGCGAATGTAATCAAAGGGGTCGTCCGTAAATGACGACACATTTTAGGGGTACGAACGGGTCCCAAACTAATAGCATTTTCAATCATATCGGCAAAAACAGGATGCGATCAAAACGAATTTGACAAACAGTTTTTTCGAACTTCTTTTATACCATAGTAATTTATTTTCGGCGTCAAAATTGAGATTCAGCTACAATTATTCTAAAATTTAATTTATTGAAAAAAATCTATATAAATGCAATCAAACATTTTATGAAACTTAAAATATTTATACCATATTCTAAGTAAGCTCTCAGTTAATAACTGTGGAAGTGCTCATAAGAACACTAAGCTGAGAAGCAGGCTCTGTCCCAGTGAGGACGTATGTCAAGAAGAAGACTAAGAAATACTTAGTTCCGAATTGTAACTTAGTGATAATGTCTACTCTTGTTGATCTTATCTTATCGAATATTAATAAATATACAATTCTAAAGTTTGGTAAGTTAATTTATAATTACAGTTAAACCTCCATGAGTCGATGTTCCATTACTCGATATCGACTCATGGAACCATATTAAAAATCAAATTTCATGGTTACTATGATGGTACCCTCAAACGGCTTTCCATGGCATTGCTGTTCCATGACTCGATATTTCCATGAGTCGATGGTTCCTTCAATATCGACTCATGGAGGGTTGACTGTAATTCTTCATCGACTCAGAAAACATTTTGTTTCCTATATGTCAAACAAACAGAATTAATCGTTTGTGTTTTTCATTGTTTTTTCTGTGAGCTTTATTTCCTAAAAAGAAACCGAAAAAATAAAGAGGTTTTGTGCCACTTTGAGAATGATTTCCAATGGAAATCACTCAAGGGGGTTTTCCCCCTTTCAAAATTTTAGGGCTGTCTTGGTAGTGTTGTTCGAATAACACGTCAAACTGTTCTTATAGAGGACGTTAGCAAACAATAAGGACGTTTCAATGCTACGTAATTTTCAGGGGGTATCAGCATTTGTGATTAATTGCTACAAGGGAGGAGGGGTGTAAAATATCAGTGAAAAAATGCTACATCATTTCGTTCCCTGAATGCTACAACTATATAACCCGAAGATCAAAATTTAGCTCTGTGTAACTTTGAAAATATGACCATTTCACAAGGTGATGGTTAATCGCAGAGAATATGATTGAAAAATAAACTAAAACCTGTGTGTTTTGAATCACACGCTAATGAGCTGTGGATAATTTGCAGAACTTATTAAGAATAAATTAAAAATAAATGGGCCCAGATTTACCGCTACGCAGCTATTCAGCATGACCATGCTGAGGGTCGTGGGTTCGAATCCCGCTGGTCGAGGATCTTTTCGTAAAGGAAATTTTCTCGATTCCCAGGGCATATAGTATCTTCGTACCTGCCACACGATATACACACTCAAAAATGGTCAATCGACAAAGAAAGCTCTCAGTTAATAACTGTGGAAGTGCTCATAAGAACACTAATCTGAGAAGCAGGCTTGTCCCAGTTAGGATAAAAGAAGAAGAAGAAGATTAAGAATAATGTTTTGACATATCGAAGTTTTTTTTTTAAATTCTTTATTAGTATCATTCTAAAAATTACATTCATTTCTTATATCTAGGTGTTCTGTGTTAGACAACACTATCGTCCTTATTTGGTAAAACAAATTTAAGCTTCTATTAACATTTTGTTAACAAAATATTACATTTCATTTGCCGTAGTAGTTCAGATTTTTTACAGGTGAGTTGATTTCACCTGCTTGCAAGATAAAAAAACACGTTTTCAATTTACTCAACCTAACTTAACTTAAATATATAACGCATTAATCGTTGCAATAGAAGATTGCAACGATTTTTGTCGAAAACTATTAATTTTTTTATTTGACATTTGTTCCAATGTTTCAACATTGGATATTCTATGTAACTCATTAGTACTATACCAGGGAGGAAGCTTCAGAATCATTTTAAAAAGTTTATTTTGAATCCCCTGCAGAGCTTTCTTCCTGGTATTACAACAGCTAGTCCATATTGGTACAGCATACAGCCTGGCTGCTCTGAAAATTTGTTTGAAGATCTTGGTCTTAAGACAAAGTTGTGATTTTCTATTAACAAGGGGATAAGAACATTTTACATATTTGTTATATTTGCCTTGAATGCACTCAATGTAATTTTTAAAAGTTAATTTTTTATCTAGCATGAGACCTAGATACTTAACTTCGTCCTTTGGCGGAGAGATCTGTGTCATCAGCAAGCAAAGATTTTTGACATGCTGCCTTCAGAAACACCAGCTCTTACAGGAAGTCTTTCAGATCTGGAGTTCTGAAAATGAACCTGAAGTGTACGATTTGACAGATAACTTTGAATTATTCTAACAATGTATGTTGGAAAAATAAAGTTTTTTAATTTTACGATCAAACCTTCACGCCAAACACTGTCGAATGCTTTTTCTATGTCTAGAAGAGCATGACCAGTAGAATGGCCTTTAGATTTGTTGGAACGAATCAAATTTGTTACACGTAAATGTTGATGAGTGGTCGAATGTCCATGGCGGAATCCAAACTGTTCATTGGCAAAAATTGAATTTTCATTGATGTGGACTATCATTCTGTTCAAAATGACCTTTTCAAAAAGTTTACTGATGAAGGCAAGCAAACTGATTGGACGATAGCTATATGCTTGTGCAGGATTTTTGTCTGGTTTTTTATCATTATCATTTTTCCATTTGTCAGGAAAATATGCCAACTGAAAACATTTATTAAATATATCCATGTTCGCTCTCGCATCGCAGTTGGCGTCATCGTTGGCTGCTTCAATTACGCTCGAGCATCGCAGCGCAGAATAGCAGCCCATTCACTATTGTTCGCCTTTGATCGGATAGCAGCAAACAGCCGAGAGCATCCGGACCCCTGCGTCCATCTATTGGGACCCCTGCGTCCATTCTCGGACCTCTGCCGTCCATTCCGGACCCCTGCGTCCACCTGTTGGGACCCCCGCGTCCATTTCCGGACCCTCGCCGTCCATCCGGACCCCTGCGTCCACCTGTTGGGACCCCTACGTCCATCCCGGACCCCTGCGTCCACCTGTTAGGACCCCTGCGTCCATTCCCGGACCTCTGCCGTCCATCCGGACCCCTGCGTCCATCTATTGGGACCCCTGCGTCCATTCTCGGACCTCTGCCGTCCATTCCGGACCCCTGCGTCCACCTGTTGGGACCCCCGCGTCCATTTCCGGACCCTCGCCGTCCATCCGGACCCCTGCGTCCACCTGTTGGGACCCATGCGTCCATTCCCGGACCCCTGCGTCCACCTGTTGGGACCCCCGCGTCCATTCCCGGACCTCTGCCGTCCATCCGGACCCCTGCGTCCATCTATTGGGACCCCTGCGTCCATCTATTGGGACCCCTGCGTCCATTCTCGGACCTCTGCCGTCCATTCCGGACCCCTGCGTCCACCTGTTGGGACCCCCGCGTCCATTTCCGGACCCTCGCCGTCCATCCGGACCCCTGCGTCCACCTGTTGGGACCCCTGCGTCCATTCCCGGACCCCTGCGTCCACCTGTTGGGACCCCCGCGTCCATTTCCGGACCCTCGCCGTCCATCCGGACCCCTGCGTCCACCTGTTGGGACCCCTGCGTCCATTCCCGGACCTCTGCCGTCCATCCGGACCCCTGCGTCCATTTGTGGGACCCTTGCGTCCACCCGCCGGACCTTTGCCGTCCATTGCCGGACCGTAGCGTCCACCTTGAGGAACCCAGTATCCACCCCGGACCGTAGCGTCCACCTGTAGGACCACAGCGTCAAAACCCACCGGGCCGTAGCGCCACTATTTCGGACCGTCAGCGTCAAACCACCAAGCCACAGCACCGCAAATTGGACCCAAGCGTCAAATCGAACCGTAGCGTCAAATCATCACCATCCCATCAAACCCAACAGCCAATTTCAACCACCGCTGCAACGAAAATCGATTCAAATTCCATACCACGTGAACGAGAGAATCATTAACCAATCAAGTCGGCATTTGTTTGCTCTCACCAGTTCCACGCACCAGCCAGCTAGATCGAACTGAACAGCACATCACAGCAGCCACCGATCAACAGCCTACTAGTAAGCAAAAGGGAATTTGAAAACATTCGTTTTCGGGCGGGAGTATGTTCGCTCTCGCATCGCAGTTGGCGTCATCGTTGGCTGCTTCAATTACGCTCGAGCATCGCAGCGCAGAATAGCAGCCCATTCACTATTGTTCGCCTTTGAGCGGATAGCAGCAAACAGCCGAGAGCAACGGTAGGCATGGTAATGCTATCTGCAGCGCGCTGCTTCTATTCTGTTGTATGAATATCGTTACCGTACTGCTTGCACCTATATAAGGCGCAAGCTAATGAATGTATTTTTAGTGTGCTTATCATATCCCTCACCGAGTAGGAGCACTGCCTCTTGGTGGGGAGAAATAAATCGTTTAAGAGTAGTCAGTTCAGCGTGTTTCTTTGTCGTCGCCCGGAGTCCCGTCGGATTAAGTAAAACACAACGTAGGGCCGTCACATCCTGGACGAAACAATCCACTAAGAATTATAAGCTACTTTCTGGAAGTTTCTTGATGAGGATGTAAAAAATTCCATCATCGCCAGGAGCTTTCATGTTCTTTTAGGTTTTTTTCATAATAATTCTCACTTCTTCCAAATCAGTCTCCCAGGAATTTTAGAAAACGTTCTCTTGATTGACAATGTTTTCGAAGTCCTGAGTAAATTGATGGCAGTAACTATGGCACTAGGAAGTCCTAAATTAAAATTGTGCGCACTTTCAAACTGCATAGCAAGTTTTCGAGTTTTTTGCTATTAGTTAGTAATAATTAGTTTTCCTCTGGTTTTCATCGTCACAGCACACCACTTTGTAGCGTGGAACAAAATGTTGCGCAGCATGTATCGCGTTAAGCACTTAGAGAATGGTATGAGATCGTGCGTCGCAAAAAACAGCTTTTGCATTTAATTTGCATAGCAAAAATTTAACGATTGATTGGTGAAAATTGCGATACATGCTATCAACAATAGTGATTATTGAAACGTGCTAATTTTTTTTAAAAGAAATTTTTTAGTAAACTTCAAAAGCAGTGGTTAGGATGAACGAGCTGCCACCCCTGTGCAGTGCACATGTTGCACATGTAGACGCGACGCCTCTGATGTTTCATATATATTTCAGTCGGCTCGAAAATAATTGAAAGTCGAGCTGATAGGATTGAGAATCGGTTCCGATCGGGAATAGTAGAAATATAACAGGGATATGATCAGAATTAAAATCAGCGTGAGTAACCAGTTGGCTACAAAGGTGACTATGAGTCGGTAAGACCAATCAATCGTAGGGGATGGTACACAAATTATGTCACGCTAAATTTCAACTTTTTTGACCGCCCCCCCCCCCTTTGTCACACTTTTTGTATGAATCCTCCGAAAATTTTGTAAGGCTTGTCACGCTTGGCTTGACCCCCTCCCCCCCTTGGAGCGGTTTCTAGAAAAGGAAAAACTTGTAGGACTATCAGGGTATTGAATTGAGAAATATCCTGACGAGTATTCATCAAATTAAATTCTGCCGTTAGAATTACAGTTAACTCTCCCTTACTCAATATTCCGTATCTCGATATCGAGTTAGAGAACAATAATAAAAGTTGGTTTTCATGTACGTATATGGCAATCCCTATCCCACCTATTTGATTTGACAGTAGCCAATATCAATTGAGTATCCACATTATAATGCATTTGAGTATCCGACGGTAGCCTAGAACATGTTGGTTTCGAAAAGATGGCGGCGGCGCGTACTGCTGTTTTCATGGCTAACTCGATGGTCCCTTAGATCGCAGTTGCACTGGTTTTGTGTTCTGTAACTCGATACAGGTATGTTCCGTTTTTATCAACACGATCGGCAATTTTCAGTTGACAAAAACGGAACCGTGACAAAAACGGAATAATTTTCTTAGACAAAATATTTTACAAATTTGAAAAGAAAATTGCTGTTTTGTCAGAATAAAACACATTTTCTTCATATTAGTGCACAGTATTGATGTTTACGAGATATGAGAAGCATTTAGATTGTTCATTCTTATAGGTTCGTAACGAAAGTTGATTGCAGACTCCTAATAACACAGCGTAACAAAAATTACACTTTTGCGTGTCTCAAGGATCAAATTAGGTGTCTCTAGTAGTTTTGAGGTTGCCGAATCTGATGCCATTCTCAGAAATGTTCCAGCACGTCACAATTTTGAGCTACAGGTCGCCGAAGTTGTATAAAACACTGGTTTTATTGATGTTTACATAAAATTTAAGGTATAATTCATCAATTTTTTTGTGATCTTATCCAACAAGCGAATAAAATAGGAGTTAAACTTTCAATTTTTTTTTTTTTTTTTTTTTTTTTTTTTTTTTTTTTTTTTTTTTTTTCCTAGCTGGACCTGTATGACAGCTTCGTTGTCTGTGCTGGACCCCATTGTGCAAATTTTTACCTCTACTTTTGCCAATATTTAGACGGAATAGGCTATGTTGCCCGCTTTAACACTATTTTGGATGAATATTGTGCAGAAGTAGTTTTATTAAATTGTTTATGCTTCAGTTTCCCTCCCGTAGTCATGTTTGTATAGTCATCCTTTAGTTCTGAGCAATCGGATTCTTGTTTACGCATGGAGAAGCGACATGAAAATATATGTTATTAATTAATGCATTTCTTGGAAATAACATACAGAGCTATGTTGTAGTAGTCTATGTTGACAAATTGTAGCACAGATGTCATCTCCAAGCATCTTTTGACAATGATGGACAGAAAGTATTAATTATACAGAATGCGGTCGTATATCAAACGATAGCGATAGGGAGATCCTTTTTTCCCGAATAGAATGAAGGTTATTGAAGAGAAAAACATGAAATGTACTTCCATCTATACGCGAACAAGAACTATCTGAAGTGCCTCGTCATTCTACGTCATGTATTCTCTAGTATTTTAGTCGTTTATGCTACTAGTCTGAAACGTGATTTGAATAAATTTCAAAATATGAATCAAGTGTTTAGTTCTAAATAGTCTTTATCTTCCGAAGGTCGTACTGGAATGCTAATCAATACAATACTTTTCTAGGAGAGATGACTGTCTATGTTGCCATCTTGTAGTACCGAATCCAAGTTGTAGATAATTAATATGAGGAGAAGTATCAAATCTAAATGTACTGTAAGTGTGTTTGGTGTGGTCATCGATGTGCTTTATGTTCGTCTTATTGTTATTGTTCTGAGGATTTCTCAAAATAAGAATTCAATTGAATAATGTCTCAAGTTAGTTTACAGTTTGGATAGACAAAGTTATTGGTACGGTATTATTGGTACGGTATTATGAATATATAGGGGGGCTGAAATGATATACAATATGTGTTCGCTAAGAATTAAAAATGTTACTTACCCCTTTCTTAGTATACCCACCATTTCATATGGATCGTTTTTACCTCAGTTTGATGGTAATTCGATCCGTGTCCGTGCTGATCTATGTGCTTCGGCTCCTAACACGACGTTTGATACATACACTCAAAAAAATCCAAACGTCATTGCTACGTGAAAAATCACGTAGATCATTCCAAATTCATTTTGCCTCCACTTTACCTGACTAAGATAAAGATCACTAAGCCATTCATAACCATCAAATAGTGAATCGGTAATTGTTACTGAGGTTACCTATCGCACCTACGTGAAATTCACGTAGGTGCCTAAGTTCATTTTGACATCTGCATGTTGTACGTACATTCGGTGTTGAGCGCAAATTCTAAGATGGCGCCCGCTTGATTTTTGAGGAACTTCAGAAGCTGCTGAACTTTAAACCCTGTGTTAGATTGATTTCAAGGTAAATATGCTTTGAATGCCGAAGAATCCCTGCATTAATTCATATTTTATACCTGATTTATAACCTCTATCAATTACAGCACGCGAAGGCAAAGACTACAACAAGAAAGAACAAACTCACAACATTTGGGAAACAGGATTCACAATGCTCAGATTGAATATAAAAATATCACAATCTTTTAGGTCTGTTTACATTTTCCAATTGGGAATTAGTTATTAGATATAAGGTTGGTCTTTATTCCAGTTAAATTTAATGCAAAACCATCTAGATCCTATATAAACGCTTCGTAAAGGCTACCGGAAAATCCACGTAGCTCTTACGTGTAGCGCCGGTGGAATGGACGAAGTTCAAAAGTTCATGCGTTCATTATGGGCTACCTATGATTAACGTAAGAGCTACGTGGAAAGTGCGATGGAAAAAAACCACGTATGTTTTTACGTAACAATGACGTTTGGATTATTTTGAGTGTACGACAGACCACTTGCTCCCTCGTGATGGTGTTGTTGTTAGTTGTTATACATGAAAAGAAAGAAAGTTATTAGTATTAGGAATGAACAGGATTTAGTGAGTTTTCATTGAATTACATTTGACTACATCGCTGATTATAGTCAACGACATCGGAAACTTTATGTGTTGACTGTTGATCTAGTTTTTCCTCAGTCCCGTTGGTCAGTATTGCTAAAGGTCCTTTTTAACATGTTTATTAGTACTTGGACAAGTTGAATATTTTAAGTTTACTACTTTTGTCATGTTGGTCAATAATGATTTTGATCAGTTTGTTTTATACATCTATTCATCTTCAAATCTGGTCTCGTCTGTTTTCATTTAGAATCGTCGTACCGTCAAGCTACCATTCACCGTGCATTTAAGAAAAATCTTTTCATCAAAAAATTTTTCCAAATTATTTAAAGCAAACTAGAATACCACTACGAGGCGTACAATTATTCCATAAGTCAGGGAAAAATAAAAAATTAACGATGCATATCAAAAAAATACTCAAAAATTATGTTTACAAATATCATGTTAAGGCCGCCTCGTACCGTGCTATGGCACCATTTACCGTGCACACTAGTGCACCATTTACCGTGCGTATAGTTTTCGTCATGATTTAATTTCGTATCTTGAAGAAACGTTGTTGGTGGAGCAACTATGTTGCTAGTAGTGTGCGCACTCAGTTTTAAGGGTATTCAAATCTTATTTTACAATAAAAACCATAGAAAGTTGAAAAAATGGCAAAATCATTTTTTTTTTCATTGTAATCGTTATAGGAGGTTTGACTGTATTGTCCAAACCATTCCTTATTCGCTCAAAAATTAAATATGGAGTAGTTAAATCACGACATAACAATAAATCCGATATTACCCAATAATTTCAAGCCTTTTATACTAATGCACGGTAATAGGAACCTTATATATTAAAACGGATCCATTCACCGTGCATTTGTATTTCGACTAAAACACAATACAAAATCGAATTTGCATAAAATCTCATGGTTCATACAATGAAATACATGTAGCTAGAAGTATCTACAGCAAAAACTCATTGAAATTTTGAAAAAATTGATACTCTAACGTTAAAATGAAAAATGTGATTTTTTGGCGTTTCTACCAAGAGTTTTAAAAAATCCCATTATTAAACATAATTCACATGATTTTGACTACTACAACTAGGTTTTTCAGAAGGATTTGTGACAAGAACTACTTCAATCCATCAGCTTTACCTTATATTGCTGACAAAAAAATAATTTGTGAAAAATGTATGAATATTCTGTAGGAATTTGTATGTGTGCACGGTGAATGGAGGCCGCACGGTGACTGGTGACTTAACGGTAAATACATTTCTATGTGTTAAAAACTATACTAGAAATAATAAAGAAATAGAAAGTCATTTTTTATTGTCCGGATCCACTTTTCGGTGACAAAATAAAGCTTCATCGCGCCTAAGCCCTATCTATTTATTATAATTTTGCGAGAATGAAGTTGTTGTAGTTTTATGATACCAATATAATAAATGTGGTTTTTTATTATGATTCTAATAAGAGAAGCATAACAAATTAACATTTGTGTCACATTCTACTCGATGGATCCTCAGTCATTCTCCTCATTAGTCAATATTATAACCATTTAAACAAAATCTAACCTATCTGCATCAAAGCGTGGCTACGGCTCCTGTTACCCCGATGCCTGGTAACAGGATAACCGTTGGATCACATCCGTAAGATTGATGCATCTATGCCAGATGGTTGATGACGCGGCAATTAACAAATATTTCCTGATGTGATACTACCACGACTGGACATGTCTTTGGTTCCCATATATGTGCTAATGGGGTAAGCCCACCCATCGCGGCAAGATTACACGTCCTAGGGGAGGGAGTTGAACTTTCAATTTGGACATAATTTGGTTTAAATTGCACGATTAAATTGAGATTAAACCGATTTTATCAACATGCTTACTGTCTCCATACCAAATTCATCGTTTCTTTTATATGAGAAAATACAATACTTTTTCAAATCATCAAATAATAACCTTTCCGCTTCGAAAGTATTATGAACTTTATTGATAAGTATTGTTGTACACATAAAGTTTAGATTCTGGGGCAAATTTGGCGAATAAATTGCCTTACAAGCAGGAAAACTTGCATGCAAGTTGGCTGAAATAGTCATTTTTTGCATTTTCAACAGCCAATATGTGTGGGCTTCGTAGCCGTGCGGTTAGCGGCGTCAGTCGTTTAGGCGTATTGTGCTACAGAGTGTGGGTTCGATTCCCGCCCCAGTCGGAGAAAACTTTTCGTCAAACGAAAAATTCTTCATTGGTCCACTGGTCGTTCCGTGTGTCCGTTGTCTAATGTAAGTTATGTTCAGTCTGTGCAGCCTATGGCTGAAGACGGTGTAAATTGTCTTTCTATAATATCTTAAAAACTAGACGTGCTATGATATTTTTGAAAACGGCAATGGATTCAGCAACCCTTAATTGAGTAAATAACGGGATTTTTGGTGCTTGAGACAAAAACGTGTTCCGCAGTGTAATCGATATGATTTTCAATCAATAAATTATAAATAGTTTTAGTTTTCTTCATCAGAATTTCAATAAATGTATTATAGAATATTAAAACGATAATCACATAAATGTCCTTTGCATCATAAGATGCGTCATATTTGTAAAAATAGCTACAAGGAAGTGGGTCAAGCTGACCATTAACATGTTCTTTTTAAAGAAAGATTAAACAAGAAACAACTTCTTTTTCTACTGTTCATCTTCATCCTTCTGCTTCTTCTTTTTCTTTATGAAATCACATCCCAACTGAGAAAAAGCCTTATTCTCAACTTAGTGTTCTTATAAAAACTTCCGCAGTTATCAACTGAGAGCTTTTTGTCAAGGTACATATTTTTGCATTTTTGGCCACACCCGAATGGCGATTAAATGTGGAGTAATGTTGCGGAAGTTTTGCAAACTGAAATTGATATTTACATTTTCCTGTGCCTTGAACTGCCAAAATCTTATTAGTATAATGATTGTGGTGATCTTTCTTCCAAAGTTATTACTACCAACTTCAGCAGGGATGCACTAATCGCCCATCTAGAATAGCACCACCATCGCCTTTTAGCTTTACGTTAGATCACAAATAGACTGGCAATAAACTAATCTAAAGTTTTTGTTAAATAAGAATAATATTAAATACTAGTGGTCCCACCAAACTTCGTTTTTCCATCAAGTAGGCTGCTAGAAAATGACATGCAATCTCCCATACAAAACGACCGATTCGTTTTCAGTTGTTTTTCTAGTTATTCCAGAGAATTCTCCATATCGTTTCATTCACTCAAACGCGTCGGAACACTTAAGCAATGCAACAGTGAAACAATCATGTAAGTCTGTTTCGTGATATGCAAACACCATTCCATTTTTATTTTTATACTAGTGGTCCCGGCAAATTTCGTCTTGCCATCAAGTAGGCTGTTGAAAAATGTCATGAAATCTCCTATGCAAAATGACAAATTAGTTTTCTTCTGTTTTGTGGGCTTCGTAGCCATGCGGTTAGTGTCACCGAGGCATTTAGCCGCATCGTGCTAAGGAGTGTGGGTTCGATTCCCGCTCAGGCCGAAAACTTATCGAGAGGAATGTTTTCCGACTGTACCACTAGGCGTTGCATGCTAGTCCGTTGTCTAGTGTGGTGCTACCTTCAAAGGGCAAACAGCCCACTGGAAGCATTAACGTGTAGTGTCTTTTTTTTTTCTGACTATCCTGATAACTTTCTTAAACTTTTTCCCCGCACGAACCTGTCGCATCCCCTGAAAGAATTATGCAAATCTGTTCACCCTTTCTCAAGCCATTCCGTGACATACAAACACCATTCCATTTCTATTTATATAGATACATAGATAAATAGATAGAAGTTCATCAAAAATACAAACTCTAGAGCAAGCATCGCCAAATTAGAACTTTGTTGTAAGAAACTCTTTTGTAATTTTTATGAATAAGGGTATAGCTGTTTGTATAAGACTCCTAAAAAACCTTTTAGTCTTCATGTGGGGAAGGGGCTCAGGTCTGCTCAAAGATCAAGACCCCAGCGAATTTGGGATGGCAACGTGCATGACGTGGGAACATCCAGTATAAACAGATTTTGAAATTGTCAGCCATATCAGCCCTTTACCCTCTTCCTCGATAAAGTTTATTATATGGAGATTCCAAAATTTTCTATGGATTGATTAATTTTGCTGGACCTCTTTCCCTACCCATTGGAACAGGATCTAATCAATGACTGTTTGCTATAGTTTGTGCAATGCTATCGAGTTCGGGAGGTAGAAAATAATGTCCAAAATATGACGGGGTCGACAGTCGTGTCAAAAATAAAATAAACTCGATCATGTTTCTTTCCGTTGCCCAAACATTCTTGAGTTCATTCCCAAGTGCATCCCTTATTTGAAAGAACTGAATATAAATGGGATCGTCCATTAATCACGTAAGAGGATATGGGGGGAGGGGGGTTTGAGATATCTTTCGTGCCATACATTCTATTTTTTATTTTCATACAGTCGAAAAATCGTCAAAATTGTCTTACGTAATTAATGATAATCACAAATTCCAGTTGTTGCTAGGACGTGGCCAGAGCAACTCTCGATTGTTGAAGGATGGGCTAATCTTGTCCAACAGACCATGCTAAGTTTGAGAAGTCCACTTGAAACACTATTGAATCGTATATGACTTGACACCTAGCGTGTATCGTAGGTGCTCAACATTAACATAATGTCGAAAATTCAACTCTGAGGCTATTGAAAAGCATTCAAATTATTTTAAAATATGTATTCAGTTTGTATTCTAGCCATTCTGGAAATTTAAAAAAAAATCAATTTTGTTTGTTGATAAAAACGGAATACTTTGTTGACGAAATCGGACATTCCGAAGTCATTTTTCAAGCGTGCGGTTGCGAGAAAAAAGAATTGAGGTTTATTAGTGCGAATACGGTGGTTGAACGATCGAATTTTTGTGTGACAACGTGAAGGAAAACAGGAGAAGTATCGCCAAGGAAACAGAAAGTGGAGAAAAAGTGGGATTAAAGAAAAATCAGTGATTGAAAGTGTCGCGAAAAATCGGACGCCATTTTGGTGGGAGAAGGCGAATCGAAGTGAGGTTATGGGGGAGATAGAAGATCCTCCGGATACCGGAGGGAAGAACAATGGAAAAGAAGAAAATGGAAGGCAAAACAAACAACGAGTGAAATTTGAGTACAACATCCGCGATGAGGCTCCATATCGAGTTTATTTCGAGCTACGAGGTGGACCACAAGGAGGAAGAATCAACAAGTTTTCACTTGGATCGAAGCTACGAGGCCTGGAGGGATACAAAAACCACATCATCGATATGAAGCAGATCGGAAGAAACAAAATAATGGTTATCTTCAACAGCTACATAAGAGCGAATTCCATCGTCCACCATATCAACAACGAAAACAGTTTGTACACAGCGTACATTCCAAAGCATGTTGTTTGCATTTCAGGAGTCATAGCAGGAATCCCGAGTGACATCACAACTGATCAAATCCAAACGGACATCCAAAGCGAAGTTCCGGTCGTCGAGGTTTACCGACTCAACCGGTACGTGAATGGAGAAAAGCAACCATCGAACAGAGTATCCATTACTTTTCGCGCAAGCCGGCTGCCGGATATGGTTAAGTTGTTTTGCTGTGTGAGTAAAATCCAGCCTTTCGTGCAGAAGGTAGTTTTCTGCAAAAAGTGCTTGAGGTATAATCACAAAGCCGAAAACTGCAAGGGCTTCCGGAGATGCCAGACTTGCAGTGAACGTCACGAGGATGAATGTTATGAAAATTGTCAACAAGGGTGTAAATGTCTGCACTGCAAAAAAACCCACACAACAGGAAGCGTTGGATGTCCAGAGCGTCTGCGACAGGAGCAAATCAAATCCATAATGGCGAAGAAAAACTACACGTACATCGAAGCACGGGAGATGGTTTCGTTTACCTCGAACAACATCTTCGAACCGTTGAACTCATTACAAGACATGCCAACGCTGACGGAAACAATGTCGGAAGGTAGTAATTTGGCAGCACAATGGCAACAAACGAACAACCCGAGAGTACCTATCACAGCAGCGGTGAAGCTGTACACCGAGAAGAAGAAAAAACCGCAAAACAAGCGTAAACGATCTGCAATAACGGAGTCAACAATGGAATCACCGTCGAAAGCGAAATCGCAACCAGAACCTCTACCTGGTCCGTCAGGAGTACCGAGTACAAATCAACAAGTAAATGGAGTTGGATTGAACAACCCGCACAAGGTTCCCGAGGTGGAAAAATGGAAGTCGATGATGCAGGATACGAGCAGAAAAATCGAAGCAAGTGTAACAAACAAGTACCAAAATAAAGCAATGAGCTTTTATACGGAGCTCATAAGTGATGAAAGCTTCAGCTGTGAATTAAAAGAAAAAGTAAAGGAGGTAGTGCAAAAGCATTTTCAACTAAATCAAACAATAATTTAAAATAAAAAGTGAACACGAATCAACCAGTGAAATGTGAAGAAGATAAAAGTGTTAGAATGGAGGGAAACATAAAAATATTTCAGTGTAATATCCAAAGTTTAAGAAAACATAAAGAAGAGTTGCAGAGAGTGTTGATTGGAGAAGAATATTCAGTAGCGTTATTGCAGGAAACGTGGACCCAAGAGCTGCATGAAAACAGCTCGCGTTATAGGATATCAGGATTTCATAGCGTTCTCAATTCGAGGAAAGATGGCTATGGTGGAGCAGCAATTTACATCAAAAATTCGTTGAGCTACAACAGGGTGGAAATCGATGGATTGTCGGATGGAACACAGGCAGTAGCTGTGATTATTCCGAGAAAGGGAGTAGTGGTGACATCTGTGTACCAAACCCCATCAATCACAAATGTGGATTTTGAAAAGGACATCACACAAATTTTCGAAGCATTAAAAAATTTCAAAAAAGTGATAATTGGTGGTGATTGGAATGCTCACCATGTTGCTTGGGGTAACACAAGTTGTGACAGAAAAGGCTGTATATTCATGGATTTGGTGAACCAGTACAATTGGATAATACTGAATGACGGGCAGAGCACATTTGTGCCTACCCAACTGAATAGAAGAAGTACGGCAATCGACGTCTCACTGAGTTCTGCCGACATTTACGGAGATGTTCAGTGGACGGTACTAGATTATGGAGTAGGAAGTGAGCACATGGCGCTGCAGATCGATATGATTGATACGCCGAAGAGAAAAGAAGACAAGTGGATATATAATAGGAAGAAAATCTGCGAACAACTCACAGTACTGGATTGCAACGAAATCAGTTCTTGGAAGGAGCTCACCGAGAAGTTGCAGCGTTTCTACAAATAAAGCAGACAACGTGATAAGCGGACACCCAAATACTAGTGGTCATCAGTGGTAGAGGAAGCATGGCAAGCTAAAACTCACGCGAGAAGAGAATTTAACAGGAAAAGCAGTATGGAAAATCTAATAAAATTCAAAAAAGCGTCAGCAGTGTTCCAGAGGCGAAAAAAGGAAGAAAAAGAAGTCAAGTGGAAGGAGTTCGTCGACCAAATAAATCCGATGATGAGTTCAAAGGAGCTTTGGGAAAAAATAGGAAGGTTAACGGGCAAGAAAGCTCACAGGAAAGAAAATAATCTGCTTCTTGACGATCCCAAATTAGCAGAGAATTTCTTAGATATCCATTTCGGCAAAAACAGTCAGATAGATACGATTTGCCTACAAGGAACATTTGCGAACTACGACATTCTCGATGAAGATAAGTGGAACAGAACAGTGAAGACCAAAAACTCGAACTCTGCACCTGGTGAAGATAAGATGACATACGGGATGCTTCGACAACTGCAGCCAGAAGTGGTGCGAAAATTACTCGTCGATATTAACGGTCAATGGCGGAGAGGATATGCTGAAGAAATGCTAAAAACGATCAAAATCGTCGCAATCCCGAAAGCAGGTAAAGACCAGTCGAAATTGGAAGGAAAACGACCGATATCTCTAGTTCCAACTTGTACCAAAGTTGTGAATACAGCTGTGTTGGAGAAGCTAAAGGCTGAATTAGAATCAGGTAATGTACTGCCCACTAAATCCTTCAGTTTTTGAAAGGGGTTGTCCACGAATACGTGTGTATCGTATGTAGTGAATAAAATAATGGCAAACAGACGAGATGGAAAACTAACGAGTATTATATTTGTGGACCTAAGCAACGCTTTTTGCTCCATCAAAATTGAAAAATTAGAGAGGATTATAGCCGAAAATCGGATTCCCTCTGAATTGAATCGTTGGATCATAAATTTCCTATCCAATAGGAAAATAGTTTTCCAAACGAACGATAAAAAGCTAACGAGAATTGTTAGCGAAGGACTTCCACAAGGAGACGTGCTGTCTCCTACGCTTTTTAATTTATATACAGCCCAAATGCACGACATATATGTGGAGGGAGTCGAGCTGGTACAATATGCCGATGATTTCGGCATTATTGTCACGGCCAGATCGGTAGAAGCTCTAGAAACAATCGGACAGAGATATCTCGACCTTTTTGTGGAAAAGGCAACTGATCTGAACCTGACAGTCAATGCAGGGAAAACCAAAACTATACTATTCCAAGCGAGCAACAAAGCGTTAAACTACCAAATAGACGGAACAGTCATAGAGACTGTAAGATCACATGGATACCTCGGAGTGATACTTGACAGGTCTTTCACTTTCGGAAGACACACGAAAGAACTGAGACTGAAGGTAAACGACAGGCTCAATATGATCAAAGTGATCAGCGGAGTCAAAAACGGCGGACACCCTGAAACGATGCTGAATATCCACAAGGCACTGATTCGAAGCACCATTGAGTACGGATCTACGGTATACAACAATGCAGCAAAAATCAATCTAGGAGCACTGGCGGTAATCAACAACCAAAGCCTCCGAAAGTCAACAGGATGCACAAAAAGTACACCATTGAACACCTTACTGGTTTTGTCTGGTTTGGAACCCTTACCGATCAAACATGAATACATAGCTGGAAAGGAAATTGCACGAAACATTGCGCAGCAAACAGCAGTTGGGCAACAGCTTATTAGGACTACCATCAGGAACAACGTTGAGGATAATAAGATAAGCTTCATGGAAAAAGTTTTCATTAAGCATTTCCAACTGTTTGATGCTATCATGCCTATTAGAAGAAAATGCCCTGAGTACTCTAATGTTAAAATCGTGTCAGCCTTAGAAGGACTACTAACATCTAAAGGAAATGCAAATCCACAACTCCTTAAACAGCTAGTACTATTTGCCTTCAATGGCAAATATAAAGGACGTGCAAAAGTTTTCACCGATGCTTCAAAAGAAGGCCCGAACTGCGGTGTTGGAATATACGTAGAAAGAACAAACAGAAGACTTTCTTACCAACTAGTTAACGAAGTAAGTATCACTGGAGCGGAATTGATCGCAATCAGTTTAGCCTTGGACACAGTGGCCGAAGAGCGCATAACGGATGCTGTAATTTTCACGGATTCCCGATCCGCGTGCGAAATGTTGGAATTGGCGCTAGAACAGGACGAACGAGAAGAAATTTTAGAGGAAATCCTGAAAAAGGCGGCAAAGTGGGGTGTATCCTTACAATGGATACCCAGTCACATCGGAGTGAATGGCAACGAAATAGCGGACTATCTGGCGAAAAAAGGAACTCTGGACGAACAAGTTGCTCTTGAAAATAAAATCTCGTATAAAGACGCATACTGGATACTTAAAAGTAATAAGGCCTCAAAAACAAATGAATGGTACAAAGAGTATGCTAAAGACAAAGGGCAAAAATTTTTCCAAATCCAAAACGATTTCAGTTCAAAACCGTGGTTTGTTGGGCTTAAGCTTAAAAGCCAACAGATTCGTCTGCTTAACCGTTTATTGGCCGGGCACGATTGGTCGAAGTTCTGGAAACATAAGATGAAACTAACGGACAGCCCGGATTGTGAAAACTGTGGGGTGTAGTGCAACCAGCTCAGGATGTAAATGATTTTCCAATTAATGACTAAATATCATCGAATCATTCATCTTCGTTACTCGCATTGCACACTACATGGGGTATTGGAGACCGCAGAACATCTAATCCTGCACTGCGAAAAATATCGTAACACACGCACCAAATACTCTTTTTTGGTAATTTCAATCAACTCACGGATTTGTTCAAAACCAAAAACTTGAACATTTATAAGGAAGTTACGGATTTTATTAAGGAAGCAGCTTTGGATCTGTAAGAAACCTCAGCTGTGGTCAATGGACCGACGACAAAAGCAGTAGGGCATATAGTCTTTGTAACTGGCCCTGAACTAGCAGGCGGCCAAACGTCAACCTGCAACCAGAGAGAAGAAGAAGAAGAAGACGAAATCGGAACGTGACCAAATCGGAGCGTGACAAAATCGGAACGTGATAAAAACGGAACATACCTGTACCTCCCTTACTCGATGGTCCCTTCAACATCGAGAAAGGGAGAGATGACTGTACCACAGACAAACAGACGTCACACTCTCATCATTGCCCATCGACCACCTTTTTAACGGTCGATTCAAAAATATGGTAGGTGGCCAATCCGGGCGTACATGTTCTCGTGACTATGATTTTGATCGAGATTTGTTCTAAGTGTTACGTCTGTTTGTCTGTGACTGTACTTTGCGAATTATTCCATGAGCGAAGTTTGGCATTCAAGTCACCAATGACAAAAAAAAATGACTTAGGCGGCATCCATTTATTACGTAACGCTAAAATTGGAAATTTCCGACACCCTCCCCCCCTCCGTAACGCTTTTTGTATGGAAATTTTTAAAATTTTGTATGAGTCGTAACGCTCGAGCCTACCCCCTCCCCCCCTTCGAGCGTTACGTAATTTGTAGATGCCGCCTTATTGCGAGTCAACTTTCGCAAGACAGTTTGGAGCAAATTAACTTGCTATCCAGAGCATTAAAAAGCCAAATAGCAGCTATGAAAGTATATTTACCAAGCTGTGTTTCAACAATGACATCTAAAGTTTCAAAAACTGTAATTTCAAATGGCGAAAAAGTTGATGTTTTATACGCCTATGAATGATGATTGAAACTCCCCCACATACCCCATCAAATCGATCATTACGATTAACAAAAAAGCTGGGATCTTCTTTGAGTTTGGATCCAGGTTTCAAATAAGTCTCAGTAATAACTGCTATATGTTTGTTATTAGCTGTTCGAAAATGAAACAGCTCGTCCTCTTCACCATTCAAAGAACGAGCATCCCAATTTGAAATGTTTAAAATATTCGTTGGATCCATTAGAGAAACGTTAATATGGGGCCTTCCTTAGCCGAGTGGTTAGAGTCCGCGGCTACAAGGCAAAGCCATGCTGAAGGTGTCTGGGTTCGATTCCCGGTCAGTCCAGGATCTTCTCGTAATGGAAATTTCCTTGACTTCCCTGGGCATAAAGTATCATCGTACCTGTTACACGATATACAGTGACGCCACGCAGTTGAATCACCCACAATTTATGAATCAGCTGATTTCAAAAGACAAAATTATTATCAAACTTGTCACAAAATATCACAGAATTATTTTTAAACATAGTTTCTTATCAGTAAAATAATTCTTTTATTTTTTGTGACAAGTTTGATAATAATTTTGTCTCTTGAAGTCAGCTGATTCATAAATTGTGGGTGATTCAACTGCGTGGGGTGACTGTACGAATGCGAAAATGGCAACTTAGGCAAAGAAAGCTTTCAGTTAATAACTGTAGAAGTGCTCATAAGAACACTAAGCTGAGTAGCCGGCTCTGTAAATTTTACACCAACTTGGACTGCTTCAGTCATAGTGGTGGTTTTCAACATTGCATCAATCATTTGATTCAATTGTTTAGTTAGAAAAATAAAATCAGAGGGAGAAACATTACTTTAAGTAGGTACATTAGGGGTCATGCACAAATTACGTCACGCTCCGAGGGGGGTCAAACCAAGCGTGACAAGTCTTACAAAAAATTTGGAGGACTCATACAAAAAACGTGACAAAGGGGGGGGAGGGGGTCAAAAAAGTTGAAATTTGGCGTGACATAATTTGTGTACCATCCCTTATCTGATGATTCAAGCTATCGTTAACTGAAAAATGAGCATTGTTCGATACTTTTCCAGGGGAATTCCGGAAACGAAAAAAACATGACCATTCATCTGCCTGGCACGAGCCTCGACGACTCGCCTACGCGTAGGGCAATCCCAAAAGTTAGACTTATGATGGCCCCCGCAATTTGCGCATACAAACTTTGTGGTTGCATCCTTCACAGGACAGACGTCCTTAGCGTGCGTCCCTTTTGGCACCGACGGCACTGAGTGGAGTTCTGGAAATTCCCTCCAGGTTTTTGGAAATGTTCCAATGTCTCACGGATGTCGAACATAAATCTTGTTTTTTTCTAAAGCTTTAATATTATTTAGATCACTTATTAAAGTGAACTAAATAATATTCTTGAGAAAGCCCTTCCCGAACAATGTTAGATTGGGTTCTCTTTTCATAATGATTACTTGGACTGGGGAAAATCCAAGTAAATTATTAATTCCATTTTTGATCTCTTCGGGTGGCTTATAGTCACTTGAGAGACTTTTCAAGACAACTTTGAACAAACGTTCAGTTTTGTCGGCATAAGTTAAAAAATGTGCTTCTTCTCTACAATTCCTAACCTTTCCTTGTAATTTGGAAGGAAACCTTGATTCCCCTAATAGAGTTCAAGATCTCCTGCCTAAATCCCCCAAAATCGGAACAATTGACCACGATAGGCGGCACTCTTTGTTTGCTCACTTGAATCAAAGAGCCTGGGCAAGAGACTGCTTCGATTTGGTGTTCGAAAAATTTGTCTAGAGCATCGAACTGATTGCTCATTTCGATACAATTATCCATTACACCCTTGGGAGAACGTTCGCATTCCGGAGAAACGTCCTTTCTTCCATTCTTGCCACGTTTAGTGACAGTTTTAAATCCCACTTTTTTGGATGGAATTTGTGAATTCAGAGATTCACCCTTCCTTTTGTTTGTAGTGGCAACCATGTTAAGTGAGTAAACGAAAGAAGACGAGACCTTCGAGAGGTTTTTTCCCAAGACGGTGTCCAAGAAGGATTACCACTGCTAGCTTTCGCCAACGGGTCCAACGAAAAATCGAAGGCACGGGTCCAAACAAGAATCGTAAAGGAATCAATAGTAGCAAAAATAGTACTGAAAAGTACTGTTTATGTAGCACTGAAAAGTATTGTTTCATTGCTTTAGGTAGTTTTTAAAGAAAAACTTCCAAGCGCAGAGAGAATTCGTGTACGCACAGCACGAAGGTACGATGCGCACTGATTTGTGTGCATCCTTGTGCCACCAATGCTAATTACGGCCTTATATACACGTACGTATAAAAAATATATGAATTTACAATTAATTCAACTGTGGCTGGGTTCGATCCTTAATTATTGTTATTAACCTTTCAGTTGTCGCGCGGTTTGCGACCGTCACCGTCAGAACCACCACGCGACTACTGCAGTGTTAACAACAAATAGATTCGGGCTAATAAATGCGTGCTCTCCACTTGACTCCATTTTTATAATGTTTTAGGTATGCACATCGACATTGTTGTATCACTTCTTGGCATTACATCCTCATTGAGATTCCTCAATGGTACAGAGCCTGTTTCTCAGCACAGTTATTAACTCAGACTTTTATTTGCCAAAGTTGCCATTTCCGCATTCGTATATCGTGTGGCAGGTACGATAATACTCTATGCCCAGGGTGTCAAAGGATCCTAAACCGACCGGGAATCGAACCCGGACACCTTCAACATGGCTTTGCTTTCTAGCCGGGGACTTTGACCACTCGGCTAAGGAAGGCCAATATCAATACGTATTTTTAATACCTACAAATGCTTTCATTACCGCTTATCAGGGTTTTCAATAATTTTCCCACAGATGAAAATTAGGAAAGAGAGGAGCTATCTTCTGCTTACTAGCATTCTTTTGCTGGTAACTTTGTCCTATGCCGACGACGATGGAGTAACTGTAGAGACGGAAGAGGAAACGTCATCCGATAGTGTTGCCGCTAGTGATCTCTCATACGAAAGCCCGTATGCCGACCCTGCGAAATTCTACTTTGCGGACCATTTCGACGATCAGGAACAATTCGCTTCCAAGTGGGTAAAGTCTCAAGCAAAGAAAGATGACACCGCTGACGAAATCGCCAAGTACGATGGCGAGTGGGATGTTGAATTGCCAAAGCGACCATTGCTGCCTAACGATCTAGGACTTGTTCTGAAATCGAAGGCCAAACACGCTGCCATCGCTTCCAGACTGAATCGTCCGTTTGTCTTCTCCGACAAGCCTCTGGTTGTGCAGTACGAAGTGAACCTTCAGGACGGCCAAGAATGCGGAGGTTCATACATCAAGCTGCTTTCGTCCGGCAAGGAGACAACAGATCTCAAACAGGTGAGTGATGTTCGCGAATCATATGGGTATTTTATATAAATTTAGATAAAATATTAATGATTGATAATGAGGCAAAAGATGCTAAAAATACCGAAATAGCAATAGGTAGGGTAGGTGTACCAAGTAAGCATGACTTGTTGGTGATAATGACTAGTTTGAAGTCTTGCGAAACAAACAAATAAAACAGTTTTAGTACTAAATCGGCTCAAGCTTCTAAAAAATTGGTTTTGAAAATAATTGTGATTGTACCAATTATGTCAATTCACCATAAAAGTTTTCCAATTATGGACAATCGATTATTTGCACGAAATTAAATCAAATGCCATTCAAAGCGATTTATTATGCAACGCTAATAAGTAATGAAAGAATTGCTTATAAAAATATTAATATAAATCAAAAATGTTGCGTTAAATTTATCGTAGGATTTTGTTATACTTCGTCGTAAGCGTCGTTTCAAACTTAAAATGTTACACTACGGCGGATATTCAAACTTACCTGCAACATAAATTTATTTTCCAAGTGTAATTTTGTGAAAACTGTTATGGTTCGTACACTTCTACACAAAAAATGCAATAACAATTCTGTATTTCGATAAATAACTTCAGTTCAATTATCTACTTTGCACTTTTTCACCGAAATCGCATGGACGAACACGTAGAGTCAGCTTTTTGTCTTATAAGGGGCCGTCCATAAATGACGTAGCATTTTTAGGCTGATTTTTTACACCGCCCCCCTCCCCCCTCGTAGCATTTCGTCACAAATGCTGGTACTCCCCCCTGGAAAATACGTAGCATATCGAGCACCCCCCCCCCCCCCCTTTTTTTTTTATTTTCCTTAGTGACTGGGTTGAAACAAAAAATTGGAATTGAGAAGTTCAATACAAAGTTTGATATTTATTACTGACTGAAATGAAAGGATAAACTATTCTAACAGTTTGATATACAGTAGCGCTCAAAAGTAATTTGAAAAAGTTTTAAATAAACATTTTCCTTGGTTTTGGTTTCCAGTTTCTTATAGACTAAATTATATTAATAATGCTGTTACTATAAAATAACAAGTTTACTACCGTTAAGTCACCAGTCACCGTGCGGGCTCCATTCACCGTGCACATATACAAATTCCTACAAAATATTCATACAATTTTCACAAATTATTCTTTTGTCAGCAAAATAAGATAAAACTAATAAAATGAAGTAGTTTTTGTCACAAAGCATTTTAAAAAACCTAGTTTATGTGATCAAAATCATGTGAATTCTGTTTGATAATGAGATTTTTCAACACTCTTAGTAGAAACGCCAAAAATTACCATTTTTCATTTTAACGTTAGAGTATGAATTTTTTCAAAATTTCAACAAGTTTACATTGTGGATACCACTAGTTAGATGTATTTCATCGTATGAGCAATGAAATTTTATGCAATTTATAATTTTACATTGTGTTTCAGTCAAAACCCAAATGCACGGTAAATGGACCCTTTTCAATATGTATGGTTCCCATTACCGTGCATTACTGTAAAAAGCTTGAAATTATTCGGTAATATTAGATTTATTGTTATGTCGTGATTAAAAAAACTTCATTTTGAGTGTTTGAGTGAATATGAAATGGTTTGGACAACACAGTCAAACCTCCTATAACGATTTTAATGAAAAATTATTTATTTAGTAAATTTTTAAACGTTTTATGGTTTTTATTATAAATGAAGATTTTAATATTCTTAAAAATGAGTGCGCACACTACTAGCAACATAGTTGCTCCATTACCAACGTTTCTTCACGATACAAAATTAAATCATGACGAAAACTATATGCACGGTGAATGGTGCACTAGTGTGCACGGTAAATGGTGACATAGCACGGTACGAGGCGACCTTAACATTACATTTTCAAACATATTTTTAGAGTATTTTTTGTTATCCAACACTAGTTTTATATTTTTTCCTGAATTACTATTTAATTGCACGCTACGTAGTGGTATTCTAGTACGCATCAAATTATTTGGCAAAGTTATACAATTTATTGAAGTGCAATTTTTTCTTAAATGCACGGTGAATGGTAGCTTGACGGTATAAAAAATGTGAAAAAAATTGATTGAATTGATGAAGCTCGTTACTGTCGAGTTAGGGTCCAATATATTCTATAATATATTGAACAAAAATTTCGTTATATTAGAGGATTTTTTTTTTAAATTATTCGTTGTTAGGAAATAGATTTCAATGAAGATGATCAAGAAAATATATTAATTTGAAATGAATCATCGTTAATATTATCCAATTTCAAATCATTTTATCAAACAGTGGCCTGATACATAAATGATTACACTTGAAATATTTGGAATGTTTAGGCAATTTTAGCGATTATTAAACTAATACAATAATCTCTCTTAATATTTCAGTTGATTTTCCTTATCGTTTCCATACTGAAATAATCTTACACAACCTATAATGAAACCGTTAAATAATAAAAATTCTTCAAATTACCGAGTTATTAACAAAATTTAATGATAGCGCAATTTTGTTAACACTCGAATCTATTATCCTCATTAATATTCAGGCTATTCCATCAAGAGCATTGATATATCAAAACAAATGATGAGTTGATTGGGTGGAAATCTCCTGCAACATTGAAGGCATAATTCACGAAATAAATATCTTGCTTTAAAGGTAATATTTGCCAAGAAGAGCATATTTTATTTTCTTGAAGAAATAAAGCCCCAACAGAAAATATGGATAAAACTAAAACGGCTTACTTTATGTCATGTCAACAAATGGCAAAAAAATGTACTCCAAGTAGTTAGAGCATTGATTTTTCTTCAATTCATTAAACTTATTTTGTTTATTTATAAATTTATTAATTTAGACGCGAATATAATATAATATTCACATAATTATTTAAATCTTCAAAACATCTGTTTGATTGCATTTATCAAGAAATCTAAAGTTTCATACACGCAAAAAAATTGTGCGGTAAAAACTACCATTTTAGGGGGTTAACTTAAGCGCTCGCACCGGCAATTTTCAGCAGACCAGAAATGTGCTTGATTTTACCATGTCTGTAGTTGGAATCAGATTGTTGTAAATTATTTCTGTCAAATATACCAGTAATGCGGTGGGGTGTACCGTAAACATAGTAAATTGGTCTGAATTTCCATGGTAGTTTTAAGAATGGGCGTAGTCAGCTAAAATAGTTATTTTTACCACAGATTTTTTTCCCGTGTAGATATTTTTACAATCTTGTCATATGAATGTTTTGAAGCTTAATCATAATTTTATAACCCAAGTTTATAAGTAAAATAAAAGAAGTTTCATGAAAAATATTTGTATGCAATTTTTTTCAGCGCCTTCCTTTTTACGGACTTGATTCAAAATGCTACGTCCACTAGCTAGGACCCCTCCCTCCCCCTCGTCACACTTCGTCACAAATTCGTGAAGACCCCCCTCCCCCCTAAAAAGCTACGTCATTTATGGACGACCCCTAAGTAAACCCGATGTTTCATACCTACTACAGTTTGTGTAGGCATTAACAGCAACAAAATAATTGGAAATTACTCGCGGCAACTCACCTGGTCTGTCGTTCCATGGGAATTTCGATCAGTATTGGCAACGTGAAAACTTGTGACAGTATTCTACAGTGTCTGTATCACAGCCTACCTGGTTGAAAAGTATTGAGCCTATAGTCCATTTTACGAAACGGCAACACTGATGATATTGCTGTTAATTGCACACGTTACGACACCGCCTACTGTCAAAATTTCATTCATAAAATAAGCGATCAGCTATTCAGAAACGTCTCGTAAAATTGACTATACTACGCATGGACGTCCACGTGGGGTTTCGTGTAATACGTTTGTGATCCTAGAAACAATCCAATTCAAATGTCATTTTTCGTAATTGCAAAAAATGTTGTAATTCAACTCGTTGCAAAATGATGATTTTTTCAGCACGAGTCGTACATTTATCCAACGAGGCTCGCCGAAATAAATAACTATTACATCTTTTTTTTACTGGGCAACAAATGTGAACAGACTGCTTCCAGAGTATCGATATAATTGGGTTGGATGAAAATGTAAATTTCGTGACGAGTGTCCTTAAGTGTGGGGCAAGAATTTCAAATGTTTATTTTTCGATGTGCACGAATGTTTTTATCAAGGTCTAGTTATCATCAATCAGCCATAATTGGTACGTCTACCCTATACTTACATATAATGGAAATGCACATCAAGTGCTCTTACAGAATTTTCAATGTATGATAAAGCTATCAAATTGTTAGATTAATTAAATTTAAATCATGTTTTATGTTTTCCAGTTCAGGGATAAAACACCCTACACCATCATGTTTGGGCCAGACAAATGTGGCAATGACATCAAGTTGCATTTCATTTTCCGCCATGTTAATCCCATCAACGGTACCATCACAGAAAAGCATTGCAGGAAAGCAAAGTAAGTAATACACTGTTACGCATATAGTATAGTTGAATTACAGTCAAACAGACGTAACACCAGATAGCATATAGCTTTTTTTACATCCATCGCTCACTTTCAAAGAGCGTTAATTATTTATTTCCTTGGTATTATTACATCAATTTAATTTATAAAACCTCGTTAACGATGTTACGCCAATTTACTCGGTCGATGACTGTCTCTCCAACTTAACGCGAACAACAATTTCACAGAAATATTGCCGGCAGTCTTGCAACATGCCCTGCCCAGCGCACCCTTCCGACTTTCGCCACTTTCTGGATACTGTATTGGCCATATTCTATATTGGGCAAGCTCGTGATTCATTATCAGTCGCCACTTGCCGTTCTCCTGCACACCGCCAATGACGCTCCTAAGCAGCGTCGTTCGAACATACCTAGTGCATACAGGTTCTCTTCCAGCATGGTCCGTGCTTCATGTCCATAGAGAACCACCGGTCTTATGAGCATTTTTTACATGGTAAAATTGGTGCGGGGATGCATTGTTCTCAATTGTAGTTCCTTCTGGAGCCCATAACAAACGCAACTACCACTGATGATGCGCCTTCGTATTTCACGATTAACGTAATTATCAACCGTTAACAAGGATCCGAGAAAGACGAACTTATTAACCATCTCGAAAGTATCTCCGTCTATCGTAACATTGCTTCCTAAGCGAACAGCCCTGTCGCGCTCTGTTTCGCCTAACAGCATGTTCTTGTTTTTGACGCATTCATCACCAATCCGACCGCTCCGCATGTCACTCTAAAGCACCGACGAATCCAAAGTCCATTACCCTGTCGACGTCCCCAGCGTGATTCGAAAAAACTGGAGTGTTAATCCATTATCTTCACGCTATGCTACACACCGTCCATTGTTGCTCTTATTAGTCTTTTGAGCCCCCCGGAAAGGCTCGTTGCGGTCGATTATTACATCGTACGCCGCTGATGAAACCAGAGACCGTTTTCAAAAACGGCTTGATAACTTTCCACAAACTCATTTGGCGATAGACAACGACGTAATATAATCTGTAAGAGCACTTTGTAGGCGGCATTTAGGATAGTGATCGCACGATAGTTCTCACATTCCAGTTTGTTGCCTTTTTAGTGGATGGAGTATATGACCTCTTGCTACCACTCCTTCAGCACATGTCCCGTATCTCAGATTCTGACAGGCCCATTTTGATGAATTCAGCTCCAATGCCATCCTTACCAGTCGCCTTGTTGTTCTTGGGAAGGCATCCCCTCAAGGAGTTGGTTAGTTTCATTCATCCGCTGTGTTGACGTAGTCATTTCCCCCGTTATCGTGACCTTATGTGTCTGTGTTCTCCGTGCCATTCAATGTGTTTATCTTAGTGCTGCTTACACCTTTCGATCACATAACGTTCGTCCGTCTAGGCATCTAGAGTCTAGATGATTCCATCCTTATCCCTACAAAGTTCAACTCGTGTCACGAAGCCTTTTTGGTATGCGTTAAGCTTCTCGTACAACTATCGCGTTTTTTGAACGATGCAGTTGCTCAAATGTTTGACATTCCGCATATTCCTGGCATCTCTTTTGTCCCGGCCTATTTGATGTTTTCGTTTTATTTTATGTCGCTACATGTTTTGTCGCGTTCCTTGCTGCAACATTGCAGCTCGTGCTGTATCATTCTTACTTCCTTCGAACTAATCGTTACATGCCCTTCTTTCCACGTACACGATGATGCTCTCGGCTGGTACTCCAGCAGTACGCAAGAGGGGCATCTTTAATCTCATCCTCTTCCGGCAGCGCTGCCGCAAGATGCTGCGCGTATGCGGCGGCAATTTCGGGTGGTTGTCAGTCGCGCTAGGTTATTACGAGGCGGGCATCGGTACCGTACGTTGTTGATGAAAGATAGTTTTAGGCGCTGTTTCACCATCACAGGATAAGGGTTTGACTCAATGTTTGCACCGCGATAATTTAAAAGAGCGCTAACAAGAAACGTTAATCTTCAAGAGGTATCAGTCTTGTAAGGTATGGAATTTAGATTGTGTGAAAAGCCGACAAATTTCGTCAGAGTTACGTCTGTTTGCTGTTGCTAATTGATGCAATTGTATATTGTTTAACGTCACATTTACCTCAACAGGGATCGGCTAGATGACCCATTCAAGGACAAGCAACCGCACCTGTATCAACTTGTTATCCGTCCCGATAATACGTATGTAATCCGTGTGGATCATAAGATTATCAACGAGGGTTCTTTGTTCACCGAGTTTACGCCTCCGGTGAATCCTCCGAAAGAAATCGATGATCCTAGCGATTTCAAACCGGAAAATTGGGATGAACGTGAAAAGATTCCAGATCCTGATGCCAAGAAGCCAGATGACTGGAATGAAGATGAACCACCGCAAATTCCAGACCCCAGTGCGTCCAAACCGGAAGGGTGGCTTGATGACGTGGAAGAAATGATTCCTGATCCGAATGCAGAAAAACCATCAGATTGGGATATAGAAATGGACGGGGAATGGGAGGCACCGCTCATTGCTAATCCGGTTTGCGAGAAGGCAGTAGGATGTGGCTTATGGAAGGCTCCCATGATCTCTAATCCCAATTACAAAGGCAAATGGCGTGCACCACTCATCGACAATCCCAACTATCAGGGCAAGTGGGCTCCGAGAAAGATACCCAACCCTGACTTCTTTGAAGACAATAATCCCTTCAAGATGACTACAATTGTATGAAAATCGTTTGAAAGTTTAACAGGACGTAAAAAGATTAACGGTTTTTTACTTTCAGGCCGCTATTGGTATTGAACTGTGGTCAATGTCCAGCGATATTCTTTTCGATAATCTCATCATCGTCGATGACGAAACCCTTGCTAGAGACTGGGCAGCACAAACTTACGATTTGAAGAGAAAGCTCATTGATAGAGAAGCGGTAAGTAAAACTCATCTTGAGTATACATATTTTACACCATACACTATGGGCCTGAAACACATTCTGGAGGGACAAAAGTAATAACTCCTAAACGAAGCATTTCCGACATTTCGTGTTTTCAACATTTTTCGTTATTACGAGGAACATCGATTGACGTAAGCGAACAGTTTGAATTTTCGACTAAGTCATTGAGTCATATTCACATGGCACATCACTCTGTAACGTTTCACGAGTGTAAAACGTTACCATGAGGGCTGGTACCGACAGAGTTTCTTAAAAATAGGAACTTTAGAGACCTTATGTCTGTACAAATAGACTAAACGACCCAACAAAACGAAATTTAGTTATTTGACACGTTCCACGCACATCTACACCAAGATATCAAAATTTAAAACTCTGGAATATTATCAAAGCTATGCAGAATTTGAAAGCCAATATATTTAATTGTATAAAAAACATCAATTTGATTAAAAATACACCTACAAAATTTTCGCGACGTCATTTGCTGAACCTTGTTGGAAGACAAATGTAACGCGGCGCTCATAAAATGAAATCAACGAGATTTTGCAATTATTCAATATTTTCTTCCAGTTTGACGTCGCACTTAGGCCTTATGCAATACATAGCAGGATTGCCTAGAACAAACGCGGATTCTAAAACGTATAACAGCGAAGATATAGCCGATTATACAGTGATGTTTAAAAAAGTGCATTGCAGCGAGGATGTCGCGTTACGAAGTGCAACTTCTTTTATTTACCATATTTCAAATTATCAATTACTACAAAGAAAGTAACGTACATTGGAGTTTTCAAGTCCAGGATCCAGGAATTCATTCAGTAACTTCAATTGACTTTCATCAAAAAATTCCTTTTTACAAGAATTGAACCCGTAATTCCTGCAGACATTTCTTCGAATTTCAAAAATAATCGCGCAGTCTTTCTCAAAGATATAAATCAGGAGATTTTCTAAGAATTTTCAAGAATTTTTTCAAAAAATATTTGATACCTTCATAAGGAAGTCCTAGAATTTTTTTTTCCAAGAATTTTTCCAGAGATGATTTCAGGGAAGTGTCGAGAAAAAAATTCAGAAATGTTTGGAGAAATTCCAGGGAAATCGGGGTTACTTTTCTAAAGTAATCTTTGATGAAATTTCTATAGAATTCCCTGATAAATGCACTCTTGCAAGTATTTATGGAAGAATTTAACACTCTTGAGCAAGTATTGTAGATTTTAAGTGAGGAGGAGTTAACCCTCTTTAGACGGGGTACACTTTGGAATGTTGTTTTTTTTTCGTAGCTCGGAAATCGAAATGATTTTATTTTTGGCTTAAACCTTGATTCATAGCACGCATATGAGAAAAAAATATGGCTTTTGAAACTTTTTTGTATTTTTGAAAATTGTTTGAAAAATTGTATTCTTATATAACCTGCAAATGCCTGGGGTTTATTTTACACGTTAAAAATCGTACCTTTTATATTTTTCTACTATTAACTAGTGAAGAGAGATACGCGGAAGCTGACATTTCTGTTAAAGTGTGAGCAGGTGTGAGCCAATCGAGCAGCGAGAGCTGTCAAAGCGAGAGCTGTCAAAGCGTGAGCCAAACGAACATGCGTTATGTTTGTTTTGAACTTTTCTTGAGGAGTAATGTAATCCGCTTGAAATTATTTCGGTGAAAGTTGTTTTGCATAGGGCAAAAATATGAAATATTTACCTTTTTTGAATGTTTGTCAATGCGATATTTAGTTAGTGATTTTTTTTTGCTGTTTATTAGTTTGGAAATGTAGCTCAAAGATCTATAACGAAACAAAATACACTTGTTAGCAATGAGAAAGTCATGTCCGTGTTATAATATTATTCTCGACGCCGAGCAAACTCAGCACTGCTGGTCTGTTGCCAAATCATTTCATTTTACTTCCGTTAATCTCTCATATAAAGGATCACTACTATTAACCTATAACAGAAGAGCTTGATGGTATTAAAATAATTTCAAACCTGTGTTTCCGTTAATTACACGGAAAATACAAATATTTTCAGAAAAATATTTAAAATTATTTGTTTTTAAAAGTACCGTAAAAACTTTCATTTTTATTTTTTCCAAAAATCAGTAACTAGAAGAGGCTTCAAGAAAAAATGGATAGGGATGTTCAAAAATATAAAAATCAAAAACCAAAATTCAGAGATTTGAGAATAAAAATAAATCATTGTCCAAAACGTGTTCAGAACGATTTTAGATAACTAAAAATGATATTTAGATCGAAAATAAATATTTGGGTATTAAAGGGTTAAGATCATTCAAAATTAAATACCTAGATAAGGGTTTATTCACAAATTTCATAACGCCAAAAATGGTCATTTTTGACACCCACCCACCCTCTCGTAACACATTTTGTATGAACATTTTTTAAATTTTGTATGAGCTGTAACATCTTAAGGATACCCACCCACCCCCTTCAGCGTTATGAAATTTGTGAATGGGCCCTAACATCCTGCAGGATTTTCTGAATGAATTTCTTGACGGAATCTTCGAAGAAATTTGCGTATGAACGATCGGAGAAATCATTTTAGTAATAACAGTAAATAAGTTTGTAAAAAAATAAAATTAAAATTGATCTAATCTTGAATAAAAAGGTTCTTTGATAAACGTTTATTGGCGATCAAAAATGAGGTTAGGTTGCGGAACTTTTTCGAATTGAAATGAATATTTACGGGCCTTGAATTGCAAAAATCTTGTCAGTGAAATGATTGTAGTGATTTTTCTTCCAAAGTTATCACTAGAAATATTGATAAGGATACGCTAATCCCTAGTTTAGAAGAGCGCCATCTACGCACTTTAGCTTTGCGTTAGATCACCAATAGAATTAATAGAGATTTACTAGAGAGAATACGCAAGAAATGTTAGAACTGCAAGAGTAATCCCTCAAAAAAATCTAAAGACCTTTAAAAGAAATCTCAATAGATTTAGTCGCATAAAATCATGGAGCAATTTTTAAAGCGAATCGTAAAGGAATTCATATGGAAATGGCTTTTAGAATGACTCAGTATGAACATGTGAAACTATTCTACCTGCAAAAGAAAGGCTTTCTTTGAGTACGCTCTCTGTCGGTGATTACTTGATTGTTCCAACAAATTTAGGGGAAAGTTGGACAGTTAGGCCACCTTAAGGTAAAGTCGATAGAAATGCTAAAAATATTATGCAATCTTTGGATTTTTACATGATTTTCAACAAGTTTTAGCTCGATACACTAGATCCGCATGATTTCCGTTGTCTTATAAAGTTTACGAAAGAATGAATGATTTTGAAAAATTGTCATTTCCTGTTTTCAACATTTTTTGCTATAACAAGAAACATCGATTGACGTAAAGGGAGAGTTTGAAATTTCGACTAGGTCTGGCATTGAGTCATATTCACATGGGACATCACTCGTATAACGTTTCAGAGTGTAAAACGTTACCTTTGGGGCTAGTACCGACAGAGTTTCTTAAAAATAGGAACTTAAGAGACCTCATGTCTGTAAAAAGAGACTAAACGACCCAACAAAACGAAATTTACTTATTTGACACGTTCCACGCACATTTACACCAAGATATCAAAATTTAAAATTCTGGAATACTATCAAAGCTATGTAGAATTTGAAAGCCAATACAGTAATGTCCCGATTTTGTCAGCCCCATGCTGAATTTAGGGTTGACAAAATCGGAAGAGCTAAAATCGGGAAAAAAAATTCGACTGGTTTCAAGTTTTATTTTAACTTAAGGACTTAGTTTTAATATAAACATTGTGTTTTTTACTTCAATTTTCTATGTACCGTGATGCAAGGTAACATTAATCAGTTTCATGAATAATAATTGAACATTTCAGATTTTAAAATTTTGGTCTTTAGATGATTGTATAGATGTGGCCAAGGTCATAATTGACTTTATGCACCCAATATTACCAGTATAGACGAGCTCACTCTGATTAAAATAAATATCGTAAATGAATATTTACGGGCCTTGAATTGCAAAAATCTTGTCAGTGAAATGATTGTAGTGAGTTTTCTTCCAAAGTTATCACTAGAAATATTGATAAGGATACGCTAATCCCTAGTTTAGATGAGCGCCATCTACGCACTTTAGCTTTGCGTTAGATCACCAATAGAATTAATAGAATACGTAAGAAATGTTAGAACTGCAAGAGTAATCCCTCAAAAAATCTAAAGACCTTTAAAAGAAATCGCAATAGATTTAGTCGCATAAAATCATGGAGCAATTTTTAAAGCGAATCGTAAAGGAATTCATATGGAAATGGCTTTTAGCATGACTCAGTATGAACATGTGAAACTATTCTACCTGCAAAAGAAAGGCTTTCTTTGAGTACGCTCTCTGTCGGTGATTACTTGATTGTTCCAAAAAATTTAGGGGAAAGTGGGACAGTTAGGCCACCTTAAGGTAAAGTCAATAGAAATGCTAAAAATATTATGCAATCTTTGGATTTTTACATGATTTCCAACAATTTTTAGCTCAATACACTAGATGCGCATGATTTCCGTTGTCTTATAAAGTTTACGAAGGAATGAATGATTTTGAAAAATTGTCATTTTTCGAATCGATTTTTTACCAATGGGACGCTTTTTGGGTGTAGGATAACACGATAATTTTTCGAACTGCGCTACATAAACTTCCAGAAATAGGACTATTTGACAGGCTCTTGTTGAACTGGCAAAGTTGGCGTAGGAATTCTTCAAGTAATTCCAGTAAATTAAAAATACATCCGCAGGTGACAATGATAAAAAAAAATTAATCTTCTGTGTCTCAAGATCCTGATAAGCTAGAAGAGAAAAATTGTTCGAGGGCTATCTGTCGGCGAAAAATCTGATTGGAAATTCATCCGATAGATGCCACTAGCAATAAATTATATTCAATCTTTATCGCCAGATTCTGATCAGCTATAAGGTTGGTGTTTTCGACAAAGTTGTTCATCAAATTGAGCGCTACATGGCGGTGAAAAATCTTATTTGGAAATGTCCATCCACTAGGTGGCAATAGTAAGAAATTTTCTTCAATCTTCTGTATCTTTGTGGGCATCTTGGCCGTGCGGGTAGTATTACCAGTCAGTGTTTTTTTAAGACCCGATAAGCCAGAAGGTTGGTGTTTTCGAAAAAGTTGTTTCATTGTGCATAATTCGTGCGATTGCAGATCCTTCATAATTAATGCTCTTAAGAGCATCAAGTTGAAGAGTAGAAGTTCCGGGGCGACGTAAAACCCTGAGGAAGTAGTAAATTGAAATAAGCAAATGTGCTATTTTGTTCAAATGTGTAAGCTTATTGTTTTTAATAAAGTCATTTCAATTCTAATGAATACAGAACACTTTATGGGATCGCGCTATGAAGTACATGGGATATAAACCAGGATATTGGTTTGCCTACTTCATTTACTGTTCTATTCCCGTCATCGCATATATTTGGTTCCTGCTGAAGCGTCGAGATAAGGAGGTTTGATAGTGTGCAAAATGTTCTAATAGTAGAAATCCCAAACCGCCCGTTGCCCACCTTGTAGTATTGCTTGTTCCTTATATCCCATTTTGTCTGTTTTTTGCTTTTTTCTCTCCATTTAGGAAACTGTCGTATCCCGCGTAATGAAATTTGCAAATGAGAACCCATGGATGTGGGCAGTTCTCGTAGTAGTTGTAGGTTTGCCGCTAGCCATCTTCATCTATTTGGCTTGTTCGAAGGTATTGCTTAACTTATATAATCTGTTAAAAGCCTTATGGGTAAGCATTAAGTTGTGTATCAGATTTGAATGGTTATATAACGCCACATAAAACACGACTTATTGATTACCTGGGCTTTTCTAGAGCTTACCTTGTCAAGACACACATCACTAATCGTTCATTCTATTCTGTAACAGAGCACACCTTCTCCAACGGCACGAGCCAAGAAAACCGATGAATTTGTTCCTGATGACAGCGAGACCAAAGATGACACAGTCAAATCAAAATCCAACCTGAATTCAAACGAAGAAGATCGGTTGCAATCAGAAGTCGCGGATGCAGAAGAGGTAGAAAATGATAACTATGAAGATGACGAAGAGGAAGACGAAGATGAGGAAGAAGTGGATGAGACTGAAAGCAAAGAACCAGCTGAAGTATCGCCAGCAGATATCAGTCCATCGACCAAGGAAGCGGAAGGAGGAGTTAAGAAACGAAAGCCTAGGAGGGAATAGAACGCTTACATTTCACGTGGAATTACTTGTTCTACTTATTTTATTTAACGGATTCTCATTATCTCCTACCAGAGTGACTTTCCAAACTAAATTCAACATTCTTTTACATTCATACCATTCAACAAAGAACAAAACCAATGTGCGATATCAAGTCACATTTCTATTCTATTTTAGTTCAGATTAACATGCATACTAATTAGTTTGCATTGCGAGCGAATAAACGTCGTTGATAGGTTAGGGTTTGATATAAATTAATTTAAATATGAGCGCGTTTGTTTATTGTATTGCACATATTGGAAAGTCATCAATAAATGTGTGTATCATTCGTGCCAGACAAGTTTGGCTCAATATAAAACAAGAAAATAGTTAAATAGCTTTCTCCGAAACAACTCCCTAGTACCGTAAAAGTAGCCATTCAGATGACCCATATTGTATGCAGGGTTTATAGCGAGTCACATTTTAGTAAATTCCGATTACTTTTTCAAATCGACGTAAGTAACTTTCATACGGTTTTGAGAAAATTAATTAAGAAGAATCACAACTTGTCTTCTAAAACCGTTTTAAAATGAATCACCTTTTTGACATTTTTTCAACGTGTACATTGCTTAAATTTTGCATACAATGAGCTCGCGTTCAAAAACTATGGAGTTCCTACTATTTCACACAAGAATTTTATGACAAAGTTATAAGCCGTTTTATTCTTGCGACGTTTTTTTACCAGTGTAAAATCGACTCAAGTAGTGTTTTGTTTTGATTCGTGGTTAAGTCACTTTGTCTCTCCATACAGCGGGCGGCGAAAGTAGTGGTTAGGTTGCGAAAGTTGAGAATCTTACTTTCGTCGTTTTGTAAATCCGGAAATTAAACGTCCTAAAAGTGAAAAATCGAGTTGGTTCACAGCGAAACGTGTAGAATTTTGTCTGCGAAACGCGTAGGATGAATAAGTTTTCGAGAATTGGTCACTTTTTTAAGCCAGTCACTTTAAAGTCTCATTTTCGAAGGCATTTCAACTTATGTTACTTTTTGTTGGCAATAAGTCACTATAAGGTACAGTGTGGCAAGTGGGTAATGGAATTCGCATAGTTGAGATTCTTCAAATTCTAGAGACTTTAAATTGAAACAAATGAGGTCGTGTATATTTTTTAACTTAACTCCCACCAAATATAAGCAGAATGCTGAAATTGATTGTTATGAAAAATTAAAGAAAAAAATACAGAAAAAGTTTTTTGAAAAATGTCTCCTTACTTTTCACCAGCCCCAAAAGTGGGGCAAGTGAAAAGTTTACTGCTTTGAACAATAAATTGAAAAACAAACAGTTATATTCACGATTTCTATTAGCTTTAACATTTGTTAAGGCTTCCCAATGAACAATAACATAAGTAACATGTAAACAAAGAAAATGTTATTCTTTTCACTTGAATCTTCTTCTGTTCAGTTATGTTAGTTGAAATGATTCGACACCATTATAACTGCAACATTTCCAATGCTAGTTCTTACATTATAGGACAGCAATTGCATTTCTGCTCTGTAGAATTTCCACCGCTCGTTATTTGTTTTTGAGAAAGTCGGATAACTCTTCGGGAGAAATCAAACGGAATCCTTCAATAACGTATTTAGAATCTTTTTTATGTGGGTAGACCTATACCCCATTTTTATGTTTAGAATTAGCTTTACATAGACATTCCACGAGATTTCCGTGTGTTCTCTAATATTGCAACTTTTCAGTCAACGTCTTCCTTTTAATTGGCTGCCCGAAGTAGACATATTAATATTGTAATGTTTGGCAACATCTTTTAGAGAAGTTCCATGATTTCTAATAGCTTTTAACGCTTGAGTATAGAGTTTCTTGAATTATCAGCACGTTATGTTTTTCTATGATAATTGCGAACCATGCTTACTTATGGCTACTTAAAGAGAAAACACAAATTCAATCTCTCATGATAAACTTTTCACTTGCCCCACCTGATAAGAAAATTGACGGTGTTTAAATGTAGTTATTTTTAGGTCTACGTCGAATTGATTCTAAAACTTTTTTTATTGCAGTTTGAAACTGTCACAGAGGACAACTAAGAAGTGGTACAGGAAATTATTTTCCGCTACTTTTTTCCACTGAAAATATTAAAATAAGATTGTACACCGCCAACTTGTTACGGAGTAACAGTTGACAGGTTAACAATTTTTCGCTCTATTATGCAATAATGGCTGAAACATCTCAGAAATCTTTTACCTATCGTAATGTTCTTAATGGCCTCAAAGGTTTACGCATGAGTTTAAAACGTTAATTCACATATTCAGTAAAATATATCAATTGTTTTCACTTACCCCATTTACCCACTTGCCCCGCGGTACCTTACTCAATTATTTTGAGAAATTAAAGGGCGATATTCAAAACTGAAAAGGCAACAGATGGCTCACCTTGTCACCTTTATTCACAGAAGAGAGCATCAATGAAGAGAAATCGATCGTTACGCCCTTATTCTAGCACACGCTTGAAATTTTAAAATTTTTGGTCGAAAAAGTTGAAATTTAGCTTGACATCATTTGTGTACGTTTATGCTGACATCTGGTGTTGGAATTTATTGAATTTGCGACTGGGAGCAAAAAAAGTTTTCACAAAGCTTTTCAAGTTTTAAAGACCGGATAAAAAAAAATGAACACAATCGTTGTTCTTGCAATGACAAAAACTTGTTTTCTACTATGCCTTGCATTGTTTGTGTATCATTTGTTGATAAAGATTGAGAATATCGTAAAATAATGTAATATAATATTTCAATAGTTCTGTTCAATGCCACAGATATGTTGTTTATAAAACTCCTGTATACTGTAGAATGTAACAAATAAACCAATCTCAAAATTGAAGATTTGTTTTTTTTCATGGATAAATTTTGGACATGAATTTGATGTTAAATCCAGTGTTGCATTTGAACGCGTTCAGTTTGCGTTGCAGTTCAAATTTTTGAACGAGGGATCAAGTAGGCTTGAACATTGATCAGTTCCAAATTTTGAACCCAAGGGAGCGGAAAAATGACCCCGAAAGGAAAACTGTTGTCATGGCAGATTTAAAACATGTTTAAAAGCAGAAAGACTTGCAAAAGATGTCAAGGAACACTTAAGGTTCCATACATTGTGCGTGATATGAATTCAATGTTGTTTAAAATAGTGTTTTAAGGTGTTGTGCTTCACTGTGCATTTTAAAGTGAACGAGCCGTTCGTGAGCAGCCTCATAATCTTGCACGCAAGTTCACTGCTTGCTGCGTTCTCGTGCAAAATTAGAACGCGTTCAGTTCACTTTTGGCTCGCGTTCAGTTTGAAATGCATCACTGGTTAGATCTACACTAATAATAATAAATAAAAAATGATATAAATTCATTTTCAACGTTATGAATGTTATATGTAACAAATTTATTCGTGCGTGCAAACGGAAACGAGTGCGACAAATCATTTTGATAATAAAACAAAAACAGATGGCGTTGATCCAAGCATATGCTGACATCTGTTTTTGAAATTTATTGAATTTACAGCGGCTGAGTTGAAAGTTGAAGATTGAGACAATCGTTTGGCATAATGATCATTTGGTATAATGGCCATTTGGCATAACCAGAATTATATCACTTCTTTCAAAAGATGCCTGTTCTTCATGAAAATATGTTATACCAAATGACCATTATGTTATATGACCGTTATGCCAAATGACCTTATGCCAAATGCTTAAGACTCTAAGGGGTCTATTTTATAACTCGAGTCGATCAAACGTGCCTATTCTGCGCGGCGTGTGAGGTGACACGAGTCGAATGAGGTGACAATTGTCGACTCGCTCCCATTTGATTAACATTAGTCGACTCACGTCACTCGCGGTGAGAGCGACTCGTCTCGTCTCACACGCCGCGCAGAATAAGCACAAAAATGACTCGACTGGAGTCACTGTCGACCAAAAACTTCGCTCGACACAGCTCTGTCACTCGAGTTTATCGACAGTTGTCACTCTATGTAACTGGATTACTATGGGAGTCGACGGGTGACATCTGTAATATACATGCTTACTTTGATCGACAGTGGTTACAGACGAGTCACATGAATCTGCTCGATTTACAAAATAGACCCCTAATTTGTGTACCGTAATCCGGGGTATCATTGATCAGCGGGGTAACATTGATCGGAATGACTCATCTCGTATTAAGTTGGTATCATCATTTATTAATGAAACATTTCTAAAGCATGAATGTTGCTTCCCTTTTTTATATCTATGAGCTATTAAAAATTAAGATGTTTGCAAAAATTGCTTTAACTTTATGCGTTAATTTGTCTAGTTTTCGAAACAATGATTTCAATGGTTAAGGATGACACTACCGAAGATTCATGTCTCACATAAGTTCTGCAAGCGATATCAGCAAGGAAAATACGGTTCTCACTAAAAATGGCATCGCCAAAAACGATTCCGTTGTCAAAAATTTTATAAGTATGTTCAATTAGGCAACATTAACGAATTACTGTTAAGAATTAGAATTCCCTTAGGAAATTGCCTACCTTTGGGCGTATTCCGCTGTTCGAAGTGATTTTAATTTTAAAATAACTCAAAAAGGTAATGAGATGTAAGCGTTTGGACATCATATTCGGCTTCAGGGGCCATGATTTAAGTAAGTAACGACATTTTCAATATTACCGTACGTTGTTTACATGGATGATCAATGTTACCCCATATCAGCTAAGTGAAAAAAATCACATAAAACATTTTTGTAAACATGCTTAAATCATTCAAAACCCAAAATACAGTATATAGTCACGAGCTCTGGGTGGCAGTACTTGTTTTAAAAATATAAAACTCAGAACATTTGCATTTTTAAGTTAAATATTCAAGAAATATCCTAAAAACTGATCAATGTTACCCCGGATTACGGTACCATCCCTGAAACATTTAATCGCAGACCTTAACAGGAACTTTTACGAGGAAAAATATTGCCATAGGCAGCGGACCGAATGAATGATTGCGGAAAAAGTTATTATGAGGAGCGTAATAAAGCATTTGATTATGAGAAGAGTAATGAAGCGTTTGCAGGAATGTCATCGTTAATCTATAAACATGCATTTGATATCTTTAGTTTGAATGTATTAGGACGACAGTTTACAATATATCAGTCGCTTGCGAATTCATCGATTCACCTCAGTCAATAAATTTTGTCTAATATTGGGAGTATATCATATGTTTAAAAATTTCCACTACGTATTTCAGACTAGCTAAATATTGTGTTTATGAAATATATGTTTAAAATGGTAGGTATAAATAAAATCAGCATTTTATGTTCTGTTACAATTATTCATGGCATGTTTCTTCGTCGGATAAGCTAAAAAGACATACACATATTATATCCAACCTGTTTTTTTTTTTTCTATGGTATAACAAACCTTCCATTTTTATTGATCTGAGATGTCGAAGTACCCCGCGAGCTCTCATTGGCAACCTGAAAAAAAAAGTTTGTTAGAGCTGGTAAGAACTGTATCGGAAATATGTAAGGAAAATTGAAGGCGCTCGATCTCCAAGTTGAATGAACTTTTTTTCAATTTTTCTTGCAATTCTATAACCCAAACGTCAAAAATCAAATTTAAAATGTATTTTGTTTTTAAATAGTTTTTTATTTACGAATAAGTTGGGTCAAATTTAAGAAAATTTTGAAATTGAATGAGCTAATTTTAATAATGTAAAGTTTGCAAAGATCCTAATAAAACATTTTTTTCTACATTTTCATCACAATTAAAGTTGTCTGGCAAACGCCAATTGTTACATTATAATGAGAAACATGTGTGAAAAATCAATCATACTTTCAAAACCAGTTTTTGTTTGAAATTAAAAAAAATACAGCCCACCATCTATTTATCCACCAGAACACAGTAAACAAATTTTCAGCAAATTTCAGTTTTGAGCAAATAACAGCTTTTTTACTTATGATAACGATGATGGAATCTTGAACGTTTAAAATGTGGGTCTACCACAAAAGTGCTCATCTGGCTACGTCTATTCCTGAGCATAATTTACTCAATAATTTTCTAAAATATTTGTACAATTCTTGTTATTTTTTCGTAAGTAGCCCGTCATTCTTCTTGGCAACAATGATGACTTTTCAGCTTGCATTTCAAAAATCTAAAACTCAGTATTGATAGTTTATATTGACTTGAAAAAGTATCACTATACGCGCTAACATACATAGAATATGCTGATACTTTTTCAGCTGTGTCAGTGCAAAACCATCTTGCACTTGCAACTGTAACTTTCATTCGAAATCGTGAGATGAATTGGCAACAATCATCAACGACGCGTACAAATTTCAATGACGGCCTACTTCGCCTTAAGAACACATATTATTATAGTTTGTAAAATTCTTGTTCTTTTTATGTTGAAGGGAGTGTCCATACCGGATAAGACATATGGTGATTTTTCAAAATGTGTTCAAATACCTTGGTTATTTAAGAAAGCATCACTATCGTTTGTCAAGGAGCTGGCTTGCCGAGTTGGATAACTATGACGAGTGCTGTAAAAATAGAGTTCTGCAACGAGTTGCGTACACAATTTTTTGCAATTTCATAACGATATTCATAACGATAAAAATGGAATTTATTTAAGTAGTTATCTCTTCAATCTTCGAATAAGATTGGTTTATTTAATATCATGAACCAAGTACTTTTTATTGATTTCAGAAAAAAACGTTCTTCAAGCATTCGTAATAACAACATATTTGCATTATTTGCCGTAATATTGCCTGTATCAGTAGAATAAACTATGGAATAAAACGTATATTTTCCGATAAATAAAAACGACATAGCGCATTTTTGGTAAAAAGATCGCCTCTAGTTTAATCTATTTGACAATTTTCAGCTTTTTATCTCATCAAAAAGCCAACTACTAACTAGATTTTCGCGAAAATTTAGCTCTCTTGCGCCAGTAGTTGCCGTCGTATTCCGGTAGTGAATCAACTGAAGCAAGTACTTTTTTAAATAGATGTATAAAAATGAAGAAGAAAAGTCCCAGAAATGATCTTTATGCTTCATTCGAACGATTTTAATTGCTGCTCCGAGGGAAAAATGTTAAACCTATGTAAAAATCAACTATTATGTTTGATGAATTTGTGTTTTACTTACATTTTCCAATTCTATATTCCCATTGAGAGTGTTTTTAATCTTCTTCAGTTTTTTAAAATAGTTCACTTTTAAACGTCCCACATCTGATTGTGAGCCTGATGGATTATTGACCGCACAGGCCGCTTGCGCAGATATTTGTGATGATTTTCCGGAATTGTCTAGCTGAATGCTAGGATTTCTCAACTCTTGATCCATCTGTTGAAGTTGTTGTCCAATGCCTTCCGAACTTGTGGACGGAAAGAATACATTTGTCCAGAAACTAGTATCATGAGCAATATGCTTGTGGTAATCCTTCGAAGTCGATGGCACATTGGTTCTATCGAGGTTTAATATTCCCACCCAATTTTTTGATGAGTTGGGATTGCTGGCTGATGCATCTAAGTTTATACACTGGTTTACATCCATGTGCAATGGTGAATCACTTCGATTTGTACTGAGAGATAGGTTGTTCCGTTGTTGTGCATCCCAGTCACGTTCCCGTTTACGATTCCTGGCAGAAGAAGAAAGTGCGTCATAAAGCGCGTGGCTTTGACCAACCTTCCTTTCACTTGTACTGTTTGATCTTGATACCGGAACAGACCAACTAGCATCCGTGGTTTGTTCTGACACACGACTGTTGACTGCATTTGACGTATTTGATGTTGACGATGCACCCGTGGCCGCTTTCTCCATTAATTGAATATTATTCAACATTCGATCAAATCGATCATACGGTTTCTAGATCAAACATAAGACAAAAAAAATAATAGTAAGAAACATAAGATTATTTAAGAAAAAATATAATCTAAAACCTATGACAATAAAATATAATTAAAAAACAAACAGCGAAAAAACAATGAAAATGGTTCCAAAGCGGAAACAGTAAGGCCAATGCAAAATTGCGAAAATATCATGTTTTATGGTAGATTTTATATGGATAACTCGAATAAATCACGATTTTTTTAAATAATTGATTAGTTTAATCTGTCTGGACTCTGTTTTTTTCTTTCTGTTGATATTTTTAATTCTTACTTTCGCCTCACGAGAAAGGATTTGAAGACATACCATCTAATCTTATCATGAAGTCATTGAGTTCAATATCTCTTTGATTAGAGCTTTTAAACATCATAGATGGGGAGAGATTTCTCACAGGCCTTGTTTCGAACATTCGCTCATATAAAATTATAGAATGGATTTATATCGCTGGAGACCCAAACATACTTTTGCCTAAAATGCTCATTCTGATGAACCGTGATTGAGTTCTGTCTTGCTGAAAAACTGTGAACAGGTGTTGATCAACGATGTTTCCAATCAAAGGAACAAATTTCTTCTTTTAAAAGTCCTCAGTACTAAAACTCCTTTGTACTAAGTTTTTACAGATAATGAAGGCAAATTAACCCTCTCTTTCCCATAGCATTTGTGATCCACCGATTTTCTACGAAATCTAGCTAAATGGAATTTGTATGTTTGGTAATCATGTTTGGAATTAGTTTATACAATTACCGAAAAAATAAACATTACATATAATTTGCAACTGGATTAAATGGACAAATTTGCGAAAAAGTTACACGTCTTCTCGGTGAGAATCGAACTCACGACTCCCTGTTCTCTAGATAGGGCGCGTTACCCCTACGCCACGAGGGGACTCATGGACGCAGAAGTTAACCTGGACTCGATTTCAGCTCAAAAATCATGTGGTCCTCTTTCGCAAAGCGCACCTCTTTCGGAAGAATTAGATGCCCATCCAAACACTACGCTTTCTATTTATATCCAATGCCTAGCCCGAGAGCGCATTATTTATTAGGTATTGAAACACCACTCGCCAACAACGTGCTGGCTGAGATTTCTATTGGGTCACAAGATTACTGAACGTGAATTTTTTTTCGCTTTTTTCATCAATAATGAATTTGCATTATTTTTGTTAGATCATAGTTACATACCTGAGAATTCCATACTAAATTGTTGTCTTCACCATTAATGGACGTGGTAGCGGCTGCTGTAAAAAAAAAAAAAATCTTTTATTAACTTTTAACAAATAAATCCTTGGACGGTCTCAGAAAAAAAATGAAGATGTTTCGCCCTTTGATAAAAAAGGTGATTTTTATTACGTCTAACCAACTTAAGGTAAAATAAATTAGAACCCAATTTTGATTTGTAAAATCTTTCTCACTGTCTGTAGGCACAGTTTAAAAAAAAAAGCGTGGGGTCGTAACGGATTTCGATTTCAGGATAGCAGACATCGCTGCAAAATCGTTACCCGTTCTTTGGCGTAGTTGGGATCTGTCTAGTGTACTTCAGGGTCACACCGCATCGAAGCCCACCACGACAATCCTTGCGATCATTGAGCAATTCGTCATAGTATTAGTATAGTAGGCTACTGAACTGAGGGCGGAGTAACCCCACCCAAGCTCGAGGATGGAGAACTGTGCTTGAGCTTAATTGGCCGCCCATGGTTGCTACTCCAGTATCGTCAGATCAGCTGCACTTACACAAGGAATCAACCAGATGGCTGCTTGGGACTAACAGACACCCTCAGTGTATATCCAGACAACCAGAACTCGCATTACAGTTTACGTAGTGACTCGTTTATTCATACAAATTTCATCACATCCGCACTAGACATTAGACGGTCGATGAAATCATTCGATGGATGAGTTTCCTCACATAAAACGCTACTTTTAGAGTTCGTTTGTACATTTCGGATTCGTCCCGTATACTCGTACAAAGTAAGACGAATCAATCCGCAGCAGCTGTTAAATCAACATTTGTTAAGATTACTGATAAGTTCGCAAGAAAATTTATACTCTCGCATTGTATGCCAAATATGCACGTATATCGCCTCCACTTTTGTACGTATAAGGCCTTTTCGCGACATCTTATACGCGAAAAATGGTAACTTTGGCAAAGACAGCTCTCAGTTAATAACTGTGAAAGTGCGCATATGAACACTTAGCTGAGAAGCAGGCTCTGTTCCAGTGAGGACGAAAAAGAAGAATAATTATCCTAACGAAACGCTTGCATTTGTCAGTTACATGATATATTACGGTTCTTTTGAAAATTTTCCGTTCTGCGGTAGCCGCCAAGTTCTACCGCAGCTGTCAAAGTTCTACCGCAGGCTTGAAAATCATTGTATCATTGAACAAAACTATCTAATCAAAGTATGCTTGTAGAGACCCAAGCTTAGAAACGCGATAGAAAACAACAGTCATTAGCGTGGTTTCCAAGGTATCATCGCAGCCGATCGATGATGCTTTGTGAAAATCAGTAATGTGACGGCTGCGGTAACATTCTGTTCAACCGTAGAACGGAAAGTTATCTCTGAAATTGCAATATATAATTTGTTCCGAAATTTCCGGCAGATGTTCAGTATTTGCTAGCAGAGGTTTGTCCCTACAAGTGTAACAATCCTTTTTGTATCGTAAAGCCAACGGCGGCTTGCTCAAACGTTTGTCTTTGTCAAAGTGTCAAACTTGTCATTCCACAAACTCGAGAAGACTGCTGCCTCATCCAAAACATGTTGAACCAAAAGTTTTACAGCGCTTCCTGATGGACGGCAATTGGATTTCGAGTACGTAGATAACGATGTTCCAAACCTTTTCGTGGACAGTTAAGCCCGAGAACATATTGAACTAGAGGAGTGAGCAAGGGAGTGAGTGTCTAAGGTGATATGTAAAGTACTTTATTTTTTGTTGGACTAATTCCCCGTATTCCGTTCGTTAGCGCAGATGTTTAGTTTCAGGTACGAAATTGGACAAGGAGGGCAAGATCAAGCTTAAAATAGTCACCGTGATTGTGGGCTGTCTGCGTGCTCAACGAGGAAGAAAATTTGTCCAGAACAGTGGAAGGGTGAATTGAGTTCATTTGGTTCAAGAGTTTTTGCTTGACTAATTCCGTCACCTGGATGACCATACCCTAATTCCAGTCAAGAACCATTTCCACTGACACTAACTGCGTGGACTTAACAATGCAATATATGTGGCAAGTTCAAGGCATGGCTCGGTCCGGAGAGATTACTACCATTGTAGATAATGAAATGAGTCAAAAAAATTCCATGTTTTTGTCTTGTTATTTTCAATTCACCTGCATGTGAGATTTACAATCCGATCCGCCCAATCGAATAAAGGTGTTCCGGTCCACCTCCACTGAGTCGCATTACTGAATACGGGTTTACCACGAAAAAGTTTCTAACTACTCCTGCTCCCAATTAGTTCCATTTCTATATGGACGCAGGACAAGACTTATAATTACAATATTTCTTAGTACAATGCCACAAAGATCCGATGAAAATATTTGCTTGATTATCTGAAAGAAATAATTTTTAGCAATGGATCATCATAATAAAGGACAAACATTTTGAAACATGCACAACAAACAAATACGCGTTGCTATAGAAGGCTACGTTGATAAGGTGGTGTTGCTAACACCAATGCTAGGTTGATGCGAATGTCGAAAAAATGCATTTGATGCAAATGAATGTACATTTGATGCACATTGAACAAGTGATCCACCCCTTGAGGCCAACAGTTTATAACGGACCGAATTGTGTACAAATTGACCCAACCAATGAAGCAAACTAACGGCAAGTAAATCCGACAAAAATTGGATAACTAAAGAAATCGTACAGTCGAGCAGTCGTGTGGTGTCTTCGCTAACTAGACCAACCAATTTGCGAAAGTTTCACCTCAAATGACATCACGAACTAGTGGAGGGAGAACTGAATTCGAAGTAACATTTATTTCTCATCAAGCTTCGCATTTGAAATTTTACTGATCAGGTTTGTTATAAGCTTCACCGATATGATGAACCAGTTTATTATTCGAATCGATTCAGTTCAAGAAAACCCTACTCTTTATTTTGTGACCTCATGGCTAACTGTATTGGCTTATGTTAGGACCATTTTCTAAATAAGTATTTAGTAGTAGGCAACTAATCTAGTCTGACCTTAAGCCGGAAATGTTGCGGCTCCCACGCTGTCCTTGGGCGAATTCTTACAGCGGGTTTCGTTGCCAAGCTTGGAAGTCCAGTCAATGTTCGAGTGGTGGTTTGATTGTTGGCGGTGAGCTTACCTTTGACGGACTTAGAGCAAACACTAGCACGATCCGTGGGTGACGATGAATTCAGGGTAAATGCATCCCTGTCTAGTGGAGTGACGAGCACGTGGACGAGGCTCGATATCGTCTCACTTGACGAAACAGATCTTAATTCGAGCAGTATTGCGAGCCCGGTTCGGATTCTACACTTTTACAACGGTGCTACAGTGTCTCCGCTCAATGCGAAACGCCTAACTTTTCTGCACGTCAACGGTTGATCACTACGGCACACGCAGAGTCTAATTCGGTCTGCTAACTCGAACCACGTGGACTGACAATTCTGGTCAAGGCTTGCTTTCACTTCGTCCTGGAAAAATATGGACTAACTCCGGACGAACCGCCCACGTTGGATGGGCAAAGCCTATTCAACGTTGGAATTTCACTTATTGCTTCACTTAAGGTCAAAATAGAATGGCTTACCTGAACTAAACCACTATTAAGGCACACGTGGTTGTCACACGGTTCTAATTACTAAACAATTTATAAAAAAACTGTAATTGAATGTTATTAATTTACACATTCACTGATTTAAATAACTTTCCCGGGATTGTGCTACTTTTCCCCGAATGTCGGTTCCCCGAACGCCAGTTCCCCGAATGACCCGTTTCCCCGAATGCCATTTCCCCGAAAAGTTGCTGCAGTTCAAATAGGTGCTAGAATAGTTTTCAGTGGCATGACGGAGAATTAGAAGAGATAAGCAATCAAAAGAAGGAGGTATTTGGTCATTTTCGACTATTCACATGTAGCCAAAAATGCTGAGAACGGTAAAACTCGTAAGAACCGCCAATCAAATAAAGAAGGGTGCATATCAGATGACCAGTATGTTCACCACCCTGATATATATGAAGATATGACAAATCTGAGTACCAACATCCATTTCGAGGAAATGGGCTATTCGGGGAAACGGGATATTCGGAAAACTGGCTTTCGGGGAACTGGCGTTCGGGGAAACGACATTAGGGGAAAAGTAGCACAACCCTTTCCCGAAAATCACTTCGATTTCAGTTTGAAGCTAATACACCTTTATAATTTGAATTTTCTTTTAGAATCACTCCGACAAAACATCGACTTGTCAATTCGAGCACCCCACTTTAATTGAAACGACGATCACGATACAAATTGGTTTAGACTTAAAAGCTACGACGCAGTTTGTCTGTAAGCTGTACAATTTTTAAGAAGCCTTTTCCTGATTGAAAATTTGAAAAAGGATGGAATTTTGCACAGGAATGGAAATTGTGCAGAAAGAAAATTAACATGATTAGGTCAATTCGCCAATCAGTATGCAATTTGTATAACGCGCTCGGGCTTTTGATTTCATCTCATGTTGACGTATCTAAATCGAGCTTGGCAGCACTAGTAAAAATTGAATGAAAGCTTCGTGGATCCTATGTTGTAGGGTACACGGAAAGAAATTTATTTCTTATTTTATGAACAGTTAACAGAAAAAAGAACAAAACATGAGAATTTATTAAATGTTGGCCTTTCCAATGAATGTCAAGTTTTTTGCAACTTTTTGCAACTCTTCGAGATATTTTAGTGTAAAAAACGTAAATTTCTACAATAAAATGCTCATAGCTTATAGAAAAAATGAATATTTTATCTCGGTATGTTCAGCAAAGTGTTATATTTCGAAAATATATAAATAGTGCTAGAACATTGTAAGCTATGAAAATCACTGTGAAAACTGTACTTTAGTTTTTAGTTTTTATATGCAAATTGCAGTAAATCCTTTATTACAATAGATAGAGGTGAAGTGTCTTCGACAACTTTTCTTCATTCAACATTTCCAACAACTCTGTCGAAGACACCAATAGCTTTTATCGACAAACAGGGAAAATAATATTTTTATCTCACTTATGAGTAAATTAATCTAAAATTTCTTATACCCAAAAGTTGCCGCTTAACATATACAGTAACATTGCCGAACATAGTATAGCAATATTATCACCCTTTGACACTGAAAAGGCTGATGATCATGTTTTTTGGATATTAAGCCACTGTGCTACGTCCAAAACTGCTAAACCATTCATATTGTATACAGGCCGGACTCGCTTATCCGGAATTTGTTTTTTGATGTTCTTGTCTTTCTATTTTTATGCATAAATCTGAGATAATTTGGTATTAAAATATACGATATGAATGGTTTTGCTGTTTTGAACGTATTTAAGAAAAGGGGGTGTTTTAAAGTGTTTTTTTGTGTATGCTGCTAAAACATTTTTTTTTCCTGTGACAGGATGTCTACTCATTTACATAAATAATATTCCCTGATATTTCCAGGTTTTCCAGGTTCTGGAAAACAATTCCAGGTTTAAGAAATTCTAAAAAATACATAAATGATTGATGAATTTTTCATATTACATGACTTAACATTTATTTTTAAAGACAGGAGTTTGGCTTTGAAATACTTACACAAAAAAGTCTCGAGAAAAGTATTATCAATTCAATAACAGGGCTGGTAGCGGTCAGACAGCAAAATAATAGTGACTTTAGTGACCAAAATGATCGAAATAGTGACCAAAAAGTGACCTAAAAGTGACTTCAAAACTACAAGTATTAGTCATAAAAATGACAATGAAAATACGTTCTATGTGTATATTAACCAATATAGGGTGCAGAGCTACTTGCGCACTTCCATGATTCACTTTGGCATGAGGGGTTTTTCTCGGCCGAATTGTCTAAAACTTTGCAAGCACTTCAATACTACGCATATTGTGGTCAAATAGGAATAGGATCCGGCTCCCTACATATTGGGTGAATTTAGAATGTAGAAAACTACAGTAATGTCAAATATTTCTTACCAATTATCTGAGCGGGATAAAACTTGATCGTCATAAATCGTCAAAAACATTGCGCATTGGAGCTTTCACTTATCATTTGTCTTATGAGACAAACATTAGTTTGATATAGGTGACTATTTTATATGTCTGATTCCAGCAAAAAATCAAGTACAGGAACTCCGGTAAACAAACTCGTGATAATTTTTTACCAAATACCTGTTCATGAGGAATTTACCGAAAAAAAAATCATTAAGGTACCGTGGGGCAAGTGGGTAATGGAATTCGCATAGTTGAAACAAATGAGGTCGTGTATATTTTTTAACTTGACTCCCACCAAATATAAGCAGCATGCTAAAATTGATTTTTATGAAAAATTGAAAAAAAAATACAGAAAAAGTTTTTTGAAAAATGTTTTTTACTTTTACTACCCAAAAGTGGGGCAAGTGAACACCATTATAACTGCAACATTTCCAATGCTAGTTCTTACATTATAGGACAGCAATTGTATTTCTGCTCTGTAGAATTTCCACCGCTCGTTATGTGTTTTTGAGAAAGTCGGATATGACGTCGGAAAACTCTTCGGGAGAAATCAAACGGAATCCTTCAATAACGTATTTAGAATCTTTTTTATGTGGATATACCTATACCCCATTTGTATGTTTTGAACTAGCTTTACATAGACATTCCACGAGATTTCCGTGTGTTCTTTAATATTGCAACTTTTCAGTCAACGTCTTCCTTTTAATTGGCTGCCCGAAGTAGACATATCAATATTGTAATGTTTGGCAACATCTTTTAGAGAAGTTCCATGATTTCTAATAGCTTTTAACGCTTGAGTATAGAGTTTCTTGAATTATCAGCACGTTATGGTTTTCTATGATAATTGCGAACCATGCTTACTTATGGCTACTTAAAGAGAAAACACAAATTCAATCTCTAATGATAAACTTTTCACTTGCCCCACCTGATAAGAAAATTGACGGTGTTTAAATTTAGCTATTTTTAGGTCTACGTCGAATTAATTCTAAAACTTTTTTTATTGCAGTTTGAAACTGTCACAGAGGACAACTAAGAAGTGGTACAGGAAATTATTTTCCGCTGCTTTTTTCCACTGAAAATATTAAAATAAGATTGTACGCCGCCAACTTGTTACGGAGTAACAGTTGACAGGTTAACAATTTTTCGCTCTATTATGAAATAATGGCTGAAACATCTCAGAAATCTCTTACCTATCGTAATGTTCTCAATGACCTCAAAGGTTTACGCATGAGTTTAAAAAGTTAATTCACATATTCAGTAAAATATATCAATTGTTTTCACTTACCCCATTTACCCACTTGCCCCGCGGTACCTTAAAGATTTTGAAGTAGAGGTGCAAAACGAATTACTTGAAGCATTTCTTAACAAATGTTTGGAACAAAACGAGGGATTTGTTTTTATTGTAGACAAAATTGTAGCGAAAATTATGAATGAATTTCATAACATCCAGAAATAAATCCTGAGAGAATTCAAAAAACAAACAAAAAAGTAGAAACGCAATTGATTATTGACGAACTCGAGACAAACCGAATTAAAAAAAAGACACGGACACCGTCTTCAGCCATTTAGTTGCACAGACTGTAACTTAACACTAGACAACGGACAAGCATGCTCCAGTGGCACAGCCGAGAAACATTCCTGACGAAAAGTTTCAAGGGCTGCAGCGGGAATCGAACTCACACCCCATAACACGATGCGCTTAAATGCCCGAAGACAATGACCGCACGGCCACGAGGTCCACGAATTAGATGAATTTTGTGAATAAAGAATTAGAAAATGATTCCATGCGTACTTAAAATATCTGTATTTCAACTAAATGTTTCAATAAATGAATTATTGAAAACAATTATATGACTCAGGGGCGACTCCTAACCTCACGTTTTATCTGATCTACAACTCTGAAAATGACTAATAACGACTAATGACTAAAAGATTTCATCAGATCACGAAAAAAGTGACTTTGGTCACTAGAGAAAAAAGTGACTTTAGTGACTTTTTGTTGGAAATAGTGACTTTTTAGTGACCAGGTCGAAAAAAGTGACCGAGTCACTAAAAAGTGACTTGCTACCAGCCCTGCAATAAATAAAATTATCTGTTTGTTTTACATGTGTAAACAACTCAAGAAAAAAATTGGTAATTTTGTTATAATTCCACGAAAACCAAGAATGATTATCAAATGACCTCAAAGTCAGATATTGAAAATGATCTATTTGAACTTAAGAAAAAAACAGACTTTCCTAAAATGGGATTCAGTTTTATGAACATCAGAAACGTACTTGTGCCATTACGACTGCTCGTGGTGCTGTAGATTTTATTCACATTCTTCTTCTTCTTCTTTCTGGCATTACGTCCCCACTGGGACAGAGCCTGCTTCTCAGATTAGTTCTTATGAGCACTACTACAGTTATTAACTGAGAGCTTACTATGCCAATGACAATTTTTGCATGCGTATATTCTAGCTATATTAACAACTTTCAAATGAAGTCGTCTGACATTATTTTCATTTTAAAAAATAATTCTTTATATTGAAAACATAAGACATCGTGAGCGGTTATTGGGCCACTAGGAATTTGTGTGTGTTCCAATAACCGCTCATGCGAAAAATTGAACAAAATTTAAAGAAATGTCGATTTTAGTATATAGCCTTCTTTATTGCATTAGAAGATATGGTTTGACCACAGAAAATATCAGGATAAATAACGAAATTTGAAATTATGCATTTTTTCAGTAAGTTCGTCACGAAATCTGTTTACCGTGAGCGGAAATAGGAACACTTAGATACAGTAACAAATGCAATTAAATATTTTTTTATAAAAGTTTTTCAAATTCTTTTTATTTTGCCCATGATTACCTATAGTTGGAGCTACACTGTGACATAAAAATATTATTGATCGGCACAATAGTTATATTATAATAAACATTTGAACACATAACTTCCCTTAAATTAGCGGAATCTGGTGCACTGATGGTAATTCTGCCAACATTTTCTTTTTAGATATCTTCATGAATTTTTCTAAGGATCAGGAATCCGTCCTAAAATCGTTTCATGATTCAAGGAATCTACAAGTTCTCCAAAAAAATGATTTAGATCATCTTAAAGAATTCAAACCTCCTTCAGTAATTCCTCCAAATTTTTTGATAAAGATTTCCAATGAAGTCTTTAAAAAAAAATTTCCAATCATTCATCAATGGATGGCTCCAAGAAAAAATCAAAGAAATTTGTCAGATTTTTTATTGTAGAAAATTTTGAGAAATCCACAAGGAATATCGAAGTCTGGTATTCTTGATGGAGCGCTTTCTATGATTATTTTAATAAATTGCTAATAAATCTGAAAAAAATCGAATCTTTGAATAAAGTCTTACGGTTTTGTTTTTGAAGAAATTTCTTGAAGAAATTCGAAAAGGAAATAATTGTAACAATTACTATAGTATTAACTGATGCGGAACTTCGAATGAAGTTGAGAAGAATCCATTGAGACTTACAAATTTCATTTGAAAAATTATTCAAGAAATGGAACCACATGAATATTATTTTGATGAAATGCTGAAGAAATACCGAGCGAATTTCTGGAGAAATTTTATAAGGAATCCCAAGTTAAATTTATCAAGATATTCTTGGAAAAGTTTATAAGTTTATATGCGATTTTTGGAGCAATTTCTGAATAAATTTTTGACAAGGGTTCTAATGAAAAAGCCTAGAATAAATGGAATAAAATGGTGTAGGAATAATTATAAGGTTTCTTGGAAATATGCCAAAACGATTTTTTTGCAAAGTCTCTAGAATTAACCTTAGTGGAAGAGCTCCTGTAGGATCTGAGCGAAATTTTCTAGAAGTAACAAAATATCAGTGGGAAAACATCTGGAGGAAATCGTGTGATAATTGCCAGGATTTTTTTTTCAGGATAATCATTGTTAAAATTACTGCATGTTTTTAACTCTGGAATAAACCTTTGTGGAAGCGGTGGAGTGCTCCAGGAACTCTGGACCAAATTCTTAAGAAATTCTTCTAAGCATCCATTCAAAAATCGTTGGTAGCATTCCTGGAAGTATTCCAGAGAAAATCACTGGAAAAATTACTAGAATTCCGGAAGCATTCCTCGGGATCTGAAAAAAATATTAGAACTTGTGGAATAATCGTGTAATAGTCTTTGTAGGTTTCTTTGGAGTCTCTTTTGCATCAGGATTCACTGCAAGCAGTGAAAAAGATTTTGTTTCACAAAAACGATATATTCTACCATGCCACTATTGCTTCAAAATAATTTCCCTGGATGTAGCCAAAATTCCCTGAGAAATCCAGGTTTTTTCCAGGTTGAATAAAATTCCCTGATAATTCCAGGTTTTCCAGGTAGTAGACACCCTGTGTAAAGACCCCTACTAATCCTAGAAATAATTTCTGGCTACGTCACCGCATCTTGTAAACAAAACAAAACAACAAAAGATAATATTTAAGTTTTTTTTATCGAAGATTTCAATTTTTTTCTTAGTGATTCGATTATCCGGAGTGAAAAAAAATCGATGCTCCGGATAATCGAGTCCGACCTGTATTGCAATAAAAAAAATAATCTCCAATTTATGCATAATAACTGAATCTTGTTTATCAAAAATCATACTTCGGGTAATCGAGTCCAAAATTCCGAATAATCGAGTCGCCGGATAATCGAGTCCTACCTGTAGATATTTGCATCTCCTGATTCGCTACTCATCACATAGTAACGCATATGCGCTAGTGTATATGCAGTAAAAATGGTTAAAAAAAATTAATATCACGTAGGTATACGTCAAAGCACCGGGATGGTTCGAAGATACATATGGGACAGTTGTGCTTTTATGGGCAGTATATGAAACAGTACAACTTGCAACGTCGTTCTTTTGACGTTAACTACGTCTTACGGCAATTTACTGGGTGTCAATTAAAAATCTAAAATATTGCGACCGTCACGAAATTATGTAAGATTTTGAATACTAATAACTCAGCCATTTATCGGTAGATTTTCAATATTTTCCCGCCAATTGGTCGGAAATTTATACAACATTTTACTCAAATGGAGAAAACTTTTGATTTTTGACGATAGACTGTCGAAATTTGGGAAAATGTCGACCCTTTTCTTACGCAACCAAACCCACGATTCTTTTGGGTTGGCATGTGCACTATAAAAGCAGACTGATTTCTGCTTCTTTGCTCATTCTTCTTTTGACGTCTTACGGCAGTATACTGGGTGTCAATTGAAAATCTAAAATGTTGCGACCGTCATGATATGATGTTAGGTTTCGAACTATAGGAAGGCTGCAACTTTGACAATCGACTAAAATTCAAATGCAGAAAATCACTTGGCGTAGTTAACGTCATGCGGTCGTGTCTTGAACACAACCCCCTCTGATTTTTGTCTAACGTCTTCAATAAGAACAGCTTGGAGTGCAGTTCGAATTACACTACAAAGCTTTTTATTGTGTTCGTTCTTGACTCGTTGTCCAGAATATACTTACAGTTGGAGTTGCTTTCAGTCGAATCCGAATCATTCACAGTTAGTGGTATGGCATTCAACCTAGGTGGCTCTAACAGACTTTCGAACACGCTGGCAGATATTACCGGCTGACGGATGGATGTGCGACCTGTAATAGAAGTACTTTTATGACCTAAACAGTTCTATATAATAGTATTTGCTGCATACTCACCTGTTTGGTTGCTTAAAACCGACCCACTTTCGTTTAGAGAAGCCGAGTTTAACGGAGTGTCATCAAACAAGGTTAACAGCATAAGTTCTTCGTCCAGGGCAGTTGTGTCTTCAGTCACAGATCCGCTGACAACTGAGGACTGGCTAGCATTGGCTATGTTACTGGAATCTGCCACATTTGTGTTTGATTTTGTTGGCAATCTCTGGGTCATTGACAGCTCGGCGTACTCCACATCATTTTCTCCCGATAAAACTTCCTCTGGATCAACTTCATTGTCGTCGAAAGAACTGGCGTCTTCGAAAGATATATGTATTTCGGCAGTGTTTAATTTTCGAATATTCCTATCATTACTGTTATTCTCGTTACGATCGGTACCAAACTCGTCATCCTGTGCGAATTGAAGTTTTCATAAAAAATGGACTTTAAGGTTATTTTTTTTTTAGAATTAAATGATTAAAATATGAACTAATGTATTTTATAATTGTAATAATGATGAAGTTCATAGCAATGATCAGTTCAATGCATAGGGTAACGGTCGTATTTTGGACCCCCTAAGGAAGTGATTTTAGTTTTGTGTCCCAATTAATTAATTGCACAGCGTAACCAAGTCAAAGAACATGTCAAAATGTAGAGAAAAACTTCCTCTACGAGATAAAAATGTCCAAACGGTCATGTAGGAACCAAAAAACGTCGAAAATAATTGAATTGTGTAGCACTGTTTTTCATTATTTTGGACACATTAATACATTTTGGACCCTCAAAGTATATATTTTGGACCCCCGGCATTTTTTTATCGTTTGGCGACAAAGTCCATGACACTGGATGTATAATATGCTTGCCCAAACTCTAATCAATCGATCGACAATGGAAACCCGAAGAAATTCTACGCTTTTTGTCCAGAAATTTGAAAAAAGTATTTGTTTACATTTGAATAATTTCTGACGGCTCCAATTTCTGTGTGTAACGTGTTGTAACGGTTGCATGGATGCACCGATTAAATTAAATTAATTTCAGATAAAATAAACACACTTTCTTTGTACAAACGGTTGATGCAAGTGCGGAACAGTCTTATCTTTCCAAATGGCATGCAAATTGAGTTGGTCTTTCGATTTAAACTGGGAAATTTGCAGAAAAATGGCCAAGGGGGTCCAAAATATATAGGGGTCCAAAATATAATTACGTGACAGGCTAGGCCAGACACCACCAGTAGAACCAACAGGTCATCAATAATTGAACCACGCCACCCGAGCAAAGTCCAACGCCATCAGGAAACCCGACGAATTGTCCCATCAGCAGATTTGAGGTACAAAAGCCCGATCGAACAATCGATCGGCCTCTTTTAGTAGTGATCAGTGATAGGTATTAGTCGTTTAAGCAAGTGTAATTAGTGTGTAAGAAGAAAATAAATGTTTTTTTTATGTTAACCTGAGAGGACATCTCATTATTGGCGCTGTAGCAGTTCGGTAAAGTTAAAAAGACTTGTGTATACAACAGTGGAATAGTAGTGCAACAAACAACTCTACTCAAGTGGTTCCCGCATACGCGTCTGCAGCTGAAGGATTACATCCGCTGATTTGATTTGAGGATCCCCCCGGCACAACGTCAACTTTAACTGAACCAGGACACCCGTGAGTAAATTTTTATCTTTTTGCTTACTGACAAGTTTGGAAAAGTGATTATTTGCTCAAAATCGTTTCGACACTACGAGATAGATCGGACGATTTGTATAGAAACTTTTGATTCGGCACTACGAGATAGATCGATCACTTGTATTGTAGCTCTAACAAGCCACCGAAACACGGTAAGTGAAAGCAACATTAATTCTATACAACACCGTAAGAACGACGCGCTCCAAGTAGACGTCATTCTTATTCATATTCCCCCCTTACAATCAAACCAGCTGGTGCGCATCAGGTTTCGTAAGCATAAAGCAACGTTTGCAGCTACGTTTGCCAAGTACAGTTGAACATTTGATTCGTTTCAATTAATTCAATGCCAAAAACTGCCAGTGGCAAGGCATGGCAACGAGCTCGGAAACAGTTGAATATTGCATTCAAAACTGTTGGAGTTTCGGAATCTGAAGAAAGTTCATTTTCTGACGATTCAGGTGATCTCGCACACATCCCGTTAAAAGACGGAACTAATATTCCGCAAATCTCGAATCTTTTCATTTCCGAATCTGCAGAAATGGAACAGGCCTTAAGCCAAATGATGGAGCAATTACGCCAAATCAACGACAATATTGCTGCAATAACTTACCGGCAAGAAACACAAGAACAAGAAATGCTATCTCTAAGGAATCCACATCAGGGAGCCGAACAACAGGCGACACAAGTACCAAATCGTAGGGTTGAAGATTTCTTCAGGATACCCGACCCTATTAAATCCCTTCCACATTTCGAAGGTAATAGAAAACAGCTTCATGCATGGCTTTCCACAGCCGAAGAAACATTAGACTACTTTAAAGGAGAGGTTAGTCCTCAATTATTTAAAATGTATATGACTGCGGTAATCAACAAAATTGAAGGTAGAGCTAAGGATATTCTATGCTTAGCTGGAAATCCGCAAGACTTCGATTCTGTTAAAAGTATTTTAATCAATGCTTTAGGAGATCGACAAGAATTATCAACTTATAAATGCCAACTATGGCAACATAAGATGACGGAAGGAATGAGTATCCACAAGTATTATCAGAAATCTAAAGAGTTGATACAAAACATAAAAACATTAGCTAAACAAAATGCCACCTATAAAGCTAATTGGGGCGCAATTAATCTTTTCATTGACGAAGATGGTCTCGCCGCATTTATATCTGGCTTGAAAGGGACTTACTTTGGACACGTCCAAGCAGCACGTCCGAAGGATATTGAGGATGCCTATGCATTCCTTTGTAAATTTAAGTCTCAAGAAATTGCTGCAAATACAGCATTTGACAAACCAAACAAACCTCCTTTTAAACATGAAAATTCATCAAAAGGCGAGCAACGAAAATTTTCTAAACCAAATTTTCAACAACAACAGCAACAACAAGGCGAAAAAACATATCAACCCAAGCCAACTGATATGGAGGTAGACCCCTCTCTAAGGAGCAGACTGACCTTGAATAGAAAAATTATTAACAATACAGAAATAGAATCGTCGGACCATGAATATTCAGAAGACGACGAAGATGAAGTTGTTGAAGGGAATGTAAATTTTTGCATGACGACTGCAAATCAAACCATAGGATGAAGAATTTTTTCGATTTCTTACCATACATTTTAGTGACAGATAAAATTAATGGCAACAAAATTCGATTACTTATAGACACCGGAGCCAACAAAAACATTATCAGAGCTGGAATTATTCCCACAAAGAATACAAAAGGTACAACCACGGTGAAAAACATATTCGGAACACAAACCATTAGTAAAAAAGGGAAATTTAATTTGTTAGGGCCAAACATACCGGAACAAACATATCACGAGCTTAAATTTCACGACTTTTTTGATGGTATTATAGGCTCAGAATTTATGTCCAAAACCAAAACTTTTATTGATTTCGACGCAAATAAAATTTCAATAAACCAAGTAGATATCCCCTTCAAGAAATACTATCCATCAAAGAAATACCACTGTTACACAGTGACTGTAGAAACCGACAGAGACGGTGACTGGTATGTTCCATCCTTCCAAAAATTATCAAAAGGAAATTTAATACAACCTGGGGTTTATTCATCATTTAATAACAAAAGCACCATCAAAATTATTTCTACCGGCAAAAAGGCACCTGAGATACCTAAATTAAAATTGAGAGTCAATAATTTTGAAACATTGATTCCAGTTCCATCAGATTCAAGTGATACACCTGATAGAGAAACTATAGAACAACTAATAAGAACCGAACATTTGTCAACGTATGAAAAAGAAAAGCTTATTGATACAATTCTAAAAAACCATAAAGTCTTGTTGAGAAGCAATGAAAAACTCACAACTACGACAATAATCAAGCACAAAATTGAAACGAAAGACGATAACCCGGTGTACACAAAGACATATAGGTATCCACATCACTTCAGAAAAGATGTTGAAACACAAATTAAGGAAATGCTTGATAGTGGAATAATTACTCCATCTACTAGCCCTTATTCATCACCAATCTGGGTTGTACCCAAGAAAAAGGACGCTTCAGGCAAACAAAAAATTAGAGTTGTCATCGATTACCGAAAAATCAATGAAAAAACGGTAAATGACAAGTTTCCGATGCCAGAAATTGAAGATATTCTTGACAATTTAGGAAAATCTCAATACTTTACAACTTTAGACTTGAAATCTGGATTCCATCAGATCGAAATGGATCCCAAGGATCGAGCTAAAACAGCATTCTCCACCACACAAGGACACTTTGAATTCACCAGAATGCCCTTTGGTCTTAAAAACGCTCCAGCCACCTTTCAAAGAGCTATGAACAATATCCTATCAAATTTTATCGGAAATATTTGCTACGTTTATTTGGATGATATTATTATCATCGGCCACAGTTTGGAAAACCATTTAGAAAACGTTTGTAAAGTTTTGGAACGTCTGACACAATTCAACCTCAAAATTCAATTGGACAAATGCGAGTTTTTACGGAGGGAAACTGAATTTCTTGGACACATTGTTACGCCAGATGGAATTAGACCAAACCCAGATAAAATTCAAAAAATAATCGACTGGAAAATACCAACCAACGAAAAAGAAATTAGGCAATTCCTCGGATTATCTGGTTACTATCGACGGTTTATTAAAGACTACTCCAAAATTTCGAAACCAATGACTAAATACTTAAAAAAGGACACACCTGTTAACACAAAAGATCCAGAATACATTTCATCATTCAAAAAATTAAAAGAGACTATTGCCTCCGACCAAATTCTAGCATACCCCGATTTTAACCTGCCTTTCATTTTAACTACGGACGCTAGCGACCTTGCAGTGGGAGCTGTGCTTTCTCAAATACAGGACAAAATAGAAAGACCTATTGCATTTTCTAGTAGGACATTAAATAAAGCGGAGACAAACTACTCAACCATCGAGAAAGAAGCTCTAGCTATTATATGGGCCATAAGAAAATATAAACCATACTTGCTTGGAAATCAATTTAAATTATACACCGATCACAAGCCACTCACTTTCATAAAAACCTCAACAAAAAATAATAGAATACTTAATTGGAGACTCGAACTCGAAAATTATCAATATACGGTTGAATATAAACAAGGAAAGACAAATGTTGTGGCAGATGCCCTTAGTCGAAAAACTGACAATCCTACTGAAATCAATGCAAATATAGAAGAAGGAAATTCTGAAACGACAGAAACCGATATATCTGACGACGAAGAAATTGGACAACATAACGAAAATACTGACGACACTTCCGACGACTTGGAAACTGTTCACTCCGCTGATACTTCCGACGACTACTTCATAAAGTCAACCGAGAGACCAATAAATTATTATAAAAATCAAATCATATTTCGGATATCAAGACTAAACATTGAAGCAACAGAATCACCTTTCACGAATTATAGACGATCCACTATCAGCATGGACCACTTTGACGAGAATTCAATAACAGAATTTCTAAAAAAATACCACAATGGGAAACAAACGGCTATTCTTGCTCCAGAAAATTTAATTAATCTTATTCAACAATCCTACAAAAATCATTTCAGCAGCTCTGGTTATTTCGTTATTACCCATTTTCAAGTAGAAGACGTTAGCAATGAGGATAGACAAAACCTACTCATCACAAAGGAACACGAGCGAGCGCACCGAGGTATTACAGAAGTGGAAAATCAACTGAAACGAGCCTATTTCTTCCCAAGAATGCATAACAAAATCGCAATCGCAATCAACACCTGTTCAGTATGTAACACTCACAAATACGAACGTAAGCCGTATAACATCAAAATTTCACCAAGGCCAGCTACAAGGAAACCCATGGAGAGAGTGCACATGGATATTTTTTCTATTAACTCCTATAGTTTTCTATCTATGGTTGATTCTTTTTCAAAATTCACTCAAATGATCCCCATCGAAACTAAAAATTTAGTAGACGTGCGTAACGCATTAACTAGATTTTTCAGTAACTATGGCATACCATTACAAATTGTCACAGATCACGAAACTACCTTCAGATCTATTCAACTCAAAAACTTTCTGAATAATTTAGGAACTTCACTTACTTACGCCTCTTCGTCCGAAAGCAACGGGCAAGTAGAAAAAACACACTCAACCATAATAGAAATATATAATACTAACAAACATAAATTTCCTGAAATGGACACCCCAGAAATAATTTCAATTTGCATATCTTTATATAATTCCAGCATACATTCATCAACCAAATTCACACCGAACGAAATTCTATTCAACCAAGGCAGCCAAATAGACCCACAACAAATATCAAGGGAAGCCGAAGCTATTTTTTCCAAGGTTAACCGCAATATCGAAAAATCCCGTGAGAAGCAAAAGAAAGGTAACCATAGTAAAGAAGATCCCCCTATTCTACAGGAAGGCCAAAATGTTTTTGTAAAGCCAAACATTAGGAAAAAGTTAGATCCACGAGCAGTTTGTACAACAGCCAATCAAGTCCAGGAAAGAACATTTAAAAATTCTAGGAACATCAAAAGGCATAAAAATAAGATAAAAAGGCCGAAGAAAATTAAAAAAAAAATGTATAATTTTTTATTGTTCGTTTTGTCTTTTATAAAAATATTTGGTCAAAATTTAGAAATTTCTGACTTGCATGAAAATCCGATACTAATTTTAAAAGAACAAAATTGTTACATTCAAACAGGAACCATAAAAATCATACACCCCATTAACCTTACCATAATAGAACAGAATGTAGCTTCATTTTTAGACATTTCAAGAAAAATTGACAGGAGCTTACCTTTATCTAACCTTATTAGTAGGAAAAGTAGGCAGCTAGCAGACAACTTATATAAATTGAAACCAATCAAGAATAGCAGACCAAAACGCTGGGACATCGTAGGAAAAGGCTGGAAATGGCTTGCAGGAAACCCCGACGCAGACGACCTAAGGATTATCAACAAAACCTTCAACGATGTAATTGACCAGTCTAACGAACAAATCAAAATTAATGAAGTTATCAACGAAAGGATTTCCAAGATAACAGACACCATCAACCAACTCACTTCAGTAAACAACGTTTTATTAAAGGAGACCGATGCCCTCACACTATTACTCTCCTTGGATACAATGAACAACATCCTCGAGGAAATCGAAGACACCATCCTGAGAGCTCGTTTATCCCTCTCTAACAGTAAGTTATTAACAATCAAAGAAATTTTCATAATTGAAGCTATAATCAACGAACAAGGAATTACGACCAATTTTCCGGAGGAAGCATTGAGTTACGCAAATCCAAAAATTACAAGCAAAAGCGACATGCTTCTATACATTTTGGAAGTACCTAAAACCGACAGCACATGCGAAGTACTCAAAATTGTACCGTTAATCGTTAACAATACGATCATATCTGAAACACCAAATCACGTTGTGAAATCAGGAAGTAAATTTTATATAACAGAACACCCAGAGAAAACAATACAACAACTACACAACACAAAACCTTTCGTAGACAAATGCATAATTCCGATTATTATGGGACTAGAAAGTCACTGTTCTGCATCTATTACGAATCAAACAGATTTTGAGATGTTACCAGGCAACAAACTACTTTTGAATAACGTCAAAAATCAGTACATCGGATCAAACTGCGGCCCACACAACAGAACACTAACAGGAAATTTCTTAATTCATTTCCACAATTGTACGGTTCAAATAAGGAACAATACCTTCACATCAGAGGAAAGACTTAGCCAAACAAGTCAAGTAGCAGGTATATTCCCTGGCTTATCAATCAACAAACACATCATCGATAAGCTCAATCTATCAAGCCTACATTGGGCGACATCAAAGAACCGACATCGGATTGATCATATTCAACTGGAACAATTTGAATTCAGGAAATGGTCTTATGGACTCTTCGGTGGTATCTCAACTACCACGTTAATTATCATAACAATTGCAATTCTCTGTTTCCGTAGGAAAAAAGTCGTATTCACCATCAAGTACCCTAGGAAAAATTATAAGAAGCAGAAAGGAGACAAATCTTCGAAATCGACCGAGGACGTTCGATCTTACCCCCCGGAGGAATTACGTGACAGGCTAGGCCAGACACCACCAGTAGAACCAACAGGTCATCAATAATTGAACCACGCCACCCGAGCAAAGTCCAACGCCATCAGCAAACCCGACGAATTGTCCCATCAGCAGATTTGAGGTACAAAAGCCCGATCGAACAATCGATCGGCCTCTTTTAGTAGTGATCAGTGATAGGTATTAGTCGTTTAAGCAAGTGTAATTAGTGTGTAAGAAGAAAATAAATGTTTTTTTTTATGTTAACCTGAGAGGACATCTCATTATTATATATTGGTTACCCTAGTATATATACAAGTGATAAATCTTACCGAATCTGTACCGGAATGACTATGGTGGGATTGCAAATTTGGCGAAGATTGTGAAACTGATAGCTGTGTATTTTTCGGTCCTACAAACGTACTGGAGCTTGGTCCAACTTTAACGAGTGTCTTCGATTGAGATTCTTTGCGATGCGATGCCAAAGTTCCACTCCCAGAGGCGACATTGTATGATTGCATTTGAAGCGATGACAAAAGGGCACTAAATTCGTCTGAAAATAAAAAAAACGCGTTAGTATTCATGTGTTAATAAAACTTTACATCGTTCACCTGCAGATGTATGACCATAGTTTGTGTTTGAATGATTGATAGGACTTTTAGATGGTGTCTCATTATTTGACGAACGTCTTGTACTACTGGAATTGAGTTTTAAGAAGTGTTTGACATTTAATCTACGACTATTGTACGAAGCTGGCGAAATAGCATCCGAGGCGCTGTGCGATTTATGAGGTGCTATTTCCATGGAAGATGCCTGTTTCGAAGTGTTTTGTCCCAGCATTCGTTCGGTTCGTGTTAACCGTTCGCTGAGAGTCTTAATCTCTGTTAAGTGAAGTGCTTGGGTTCTCAGCAGATTGTTTATGTACCACTGTTGGTCACGACACTTCTGATAAAATGTGGTTGGCCTTACTTGGTATCGCAGTTCTAGAGTATCATTGATCGTATTCAAATATCCTTCCTCAGCTAGGGCATCCAGTCGACAAAATCGATTATATCCCCAACATTCACCAACCTCGAAGTCGGATACAAATTCTCGTTGGATTATTTTTGATGAATTCGGGTGAATCATTTGTAATCGGTATTCATATCTTTCAAAACAGATGAGACAAGAAAAAATAAGTGAACAACATAAAAAACTGGTCTTTATACTTACGTGCTTGCTTCTGGATATCCTACAGTCAGTTCTAAATATACGCAAAGGTATTCTTTGCGCATGGCACCGTTGCCCCCAGGATAAACTTTTAGTCTCCAGCACAGCCCATTCACGTAAAGCGGGTTGGAATACACTGGTTCAGCCTTCTTTTGAAGTTTTGTAAAATTTTGCATAATAAATACTCCCGTGTCGTAAGCTGGCACGATTTCACTGAAAAATAATAAGATATATCGTGAGTATTCGAATAACAAAAACATTTTCAAGACAAAAATAGCGTTTCGTTTCCACCATCATATGTGATGTTATTGGTAATAGTTTTTTTGCTTATTGTAATACCGCTCATTTTGGTATCATGGAAGAATATTATTGTAGGAGAAGGTTGCAGCGCAATGCTGCAACAAGGAACGCGACAAAACGTGAAGCGATATAAAAGAAAGCAGGAAACCCGCCTATTCCGGGACAAAAAGCGACCCCTGGAAGAGGCGGAATGTGATGAAATGGAGCAGCTGCATCGTTTACAAGAAACGCGAAAGATCTATGTAAAGCTTAACAACGCATCTCGAAAAGGCTACATGCCACGAGCCGAAATGTGTAGGGATAAGGATGGAAGCATTTTGACGGACGGACATGAAGTGGGGGAATTTACGTATTCTCGGCAGTCTAAGCCGATGCCACTCTTCTTTTGTTATTTTCTCGAACTTTGTACATTTATACGCTGATCAATTCTCTATCGATTCACACCGACAGACTTGTTAAAAGCTTTTCAGAAACGTTTTTACAACACTTCGAACACCTCATCAGTGGGAAGCTGAATGTTTTCATTGGTGTGTTTAAACAGATAAATACTGTGTATTTTGCGTTTGAAATTTGATTGCCGATAATAGTCGAATGGTGCCGAAGCCTTAAATCACCTTGGTTGAATAGTGGAAGCAGCATTACGACGAATATCTGAATAGCACGGAGAACACAGGCGCAGAGGGTCATGACAGCGGAGGAAATGACTACGTCAGTACGGCGGATGAAGGAAACCAACCTGTTCCCACATTGAGGGAAATTAAGGATGCATCCCATGACACATATAGCAGTCCCATGTTTTATGGGATTTCCTATAAACATGGGACTGTTATGCGAATGTGTTATAAGGATCTTCTCTGAAAAAAATCATACAAAATATTGAAAAACAAAAAAGTTATCGCTATGTGTATATTTTTTTGCTGTAAAAATGAAGCTGCTAATAGAGGGGTTGAATACCATTTTCTTTAACCGCAGAATAGGCCTGAGTTAAAGAAAAATAACGAACACTGATTAACATATTATCACAGACAAACAGACCTCACACTCTCATCATTGTCCATCGACCACCTTTTTAACGGTCGATTTAAAAATATGGTGGGTGGCCAATCCACCACCCGCAGCGCTCGCATCGTTTTTGTTCGCGTTTGACGTTTACACAATACCGTTGGCCCGTCGGCCAAACACACTAATTTTAGCATTGGGCGTACATGTCTTCGCGACTATGATTTGGATCGAGATTTGTTCTAAGTGTTACGTCTGTTTGTCTATAATATTATTTTATTCTTTATTTGCAGGATATAAAAATATGCACAGGCGCCAACTTGTGACGTAGTTGGGGATGATTCGTTAATGGTGATTACATACTGATTTATCTCTTATTTCTAAAATTACTGCAATAGTTTTCAGAAATTGTGAATAATAAATGTTTGACGTTTCTGGGAACGATTTTTTTTTTTCATTCAATCCAAAAACACTGAACAAATATTTGAAAATCCAGATGTTTTTCAACTCATATTTCAAAGCAATATATAAAGGTATTTTTTCTAACACCAAGAAAAAATTGTCTCTAAAATGATGTACCATGAGAAATAATAAGAAAGAGTGCAACCGAATCTTCTTTTTTTCTGTAAAAAAGCTGGATGCCAATGAAAGAAATATTAGCTTCTTAACCTCAAAATTCTCACATTAAAAAAAAACTTATAAAAAATATTGAGCATTTGCAAAAAGTTCTAAAAATTCTCAGACACATGTTTTGTACATCCAAAATATGTTGTGTTTTAAATGTTATCTGTGACTAATCATCCGACCTTGTGAAAATCTCAAATACAGTAACCCCACGCAGTTGAATCACCCACAATTTATGAATCAGCTGATTTTAGAAGACAAAATTATTATCTAACTTATCACAAAACACCACAGAATCATTTTTACTGATAAGCAACACATAGTGTTCAGCAATTTCAAGGCTTTTTATCTCAGTAAAAAAGCTCTTGATCGCAGTATGAACCAACAATATTATTAAATTCTTTTTGTAGCTATTTGGGCTGTATTTTTAGCCAACTTTGTAAGCCGTGTGGCTATTGGCGCTTAGCTAGAAACGAAGTTTTAAAGTTTGTTTCAAAGATTTGTTGTGAGATATTAAGCCCCAGACACCATTTACAGATTCAATAAACATAGCTTTGAGAGATAAATGCGTATTTATACGGATTTGGCAGAGATTTTTGAGTAAAATACTTGACCAATAAATTGTGGGAAATATACACACCAGTCACATATTATGAATCAGCGTTCTTAGTTTGTTCTTGATTCTTAGTTTCAAATAATTTCCAAATTAAAATTTTGTAACGGAAGAGCAAAAGAGGTTTGGGACCGTTCATAAACTACGGAATTTTTTTTGTAGAAAAGGAATCTGAAAATACAAATGAATTTCCATGATTATGGAAAAAAAATTCCAAAAACATTCTACGATTGGAGCTTAAGTAGTCGCGCTGTTGTATTTTATACAACATAAGTGTAAAAACCACGCGAAAACTGGAAGGGTATACAGTGCCTGTTCGATTTAGGCAACATGCCAAAAAAAATCATGTTGCCTAAATTGAACCGTTCCAAAATTTAACGGTTGCTTTTATTTACACTTTTATCACCGTAATTATGACCACGAATTAAATTCACCTATTTTAAATATGGTAAGCCTTAAGAAGGCCCACAGAAACATTGAGATTGACAGGATTTGTGACTGACCATGATCCATTTTTTCATGTACAGGGATTTCCGTGTTGCCAAATTCAAACCGAGTCAAAATCGAACGGGCACTGTACGATGAAAAGTATTCTTTGTAAACTTAGTATTTTTCTGATCACTTCAACACTTGTTATACCCTATCTCAGCAATCATTCTCGCTTGTTGCGTAAAAGACTATGTTGGCATTATGCCGGACAAACGCTTGCTGTCCGAACTCGCTGTCGCTCGTCGGACCTAAAATTGGAAAAAAAATATCCTCTGTTTGCATTATACCGGGCAAACGCCTGAATTTGCTGTTTGCATGACACCGAATAGATGCTATAGAAAACGTTCAGATATCGGAGACTTCGGAGGCCTTCTGCCGCCTCAGTTCCCCTATCCTTAATGCGGCTTCGCCGCATGTAAATTTTACACTGTTTACTGACATAACTGCATTTAACAAAGCATGGACTGTGATTCGGCCTTCTGTGCATTCAGCCTTTTGTGATTCGGCCTTTTGTGATTCGGCTTTTTGTGATTCGGCCTTCTGTGATAATCCCAATAACTTCGGCCGTATGAATATTCCCGAGTTTCTCTTGCCACATTTAGAAACTACATATCTCGCGTTCAGTATCATAAGGGCGTAACTGCAATGATCGATTTTCTCTTTAGCAAATTACTCGGCTGATAAGCAGTTGTATCATTACTTTTTTCGATTCAGTAGAAAGAACTCATCGTCTTTCGGCATGTTACATCGAAAAATGTTACCAATATCGATTGACTTTCGTGTAGTAGTCCAAAGAGAAAATCGACGAAGAGAAATCGATCACTGCAGATACGCCTGTATGATACTAAACGCGAGATATGTTTACCAGTATACTGACAAAAAATATTTGAATCCGTTAAGTATTCGTATTCGTTAAGTAGCCTATACGGGTTAAAACATACTTGAGAAACCATATTAATATGGCTCTACCCCATTTGGCATAAAGCCATTTGGCATAATGCCGTTTGGCATAATGCCATTTGGCATAATGTTCATTTGGCATAACGGCCATTTGGCATAATTAAACGAAATATTATTTTTCTTTTACATTTCAAAACTTTCATTATGGTACTTGGAATATTTGTCTAAAACAAGTTAAGTTTACTGGAAGAAGGGGAAAATATTGACCATGATTTTTAGTTGAAGAAGTAATGTGAAGTACAAGGAAACGCATCAAGAAAGATTGGTTGTCACGAAGTGTGCGTTTGAGGCTGATGACAAAAACATCAGCAATGTAAAGTCACATCAGCGCGCAGCGGTTGAGCATATCGTGTAGATGGAGATCCAAGCATATGGGATAATTGATTTCAGTACAGCATCATTAGAAAAGTTTCAAGTTTGAGTGTGTTAAAACGCAAACACCGAACCGGATCGTTGCGTACAATTTGATCAAATGAAAGAATGGGCTTGACTTCCATAAGTTATGAAATTCCATGTGCGGCTGAGTACTCACTTGGATTTTTTTGAATATCATATCTAGATGAGAGTTTGATGTGGCAGAACCTGCAAAATAGTGCAGCCGTATTGTTCCAATTTTACAGAAATGAAAATTATACGGTGGTGCAGAGCAATTAATAGAGATTAGTAAATTTCACCTTCTTCCAAACATGAGTTATTCTTTTGAGTTTGCATTTTAGCTAATCTTAACTTTAATACCGTGCTGCTTCGAATTGCTACACCCTTTAAAAGCCGGGCAGTAGCCTGTTTCTAGGTGTTTTTGGACCTAATGCTGACTGTCTCGTAGGGGTGTCGATGGTGTAGTGGTAAGCGAGATAAGCGTGATATCAATTCTCGTCGGCGCCATTATGATTTTCTTAGACATTAACTCCTGGATCGCGTCTTCTTTCGGAAGGGAAGAAAAGTACTTAGTCCCAGCCCATTTGCTGATGGGTTTGATATGTAGGGTCCCAGGTGTTTGTGGCTGTCTCTCCGGGCGTCGGAATTTCAAGACTTCGATCCTAGACCCAGCTGACATTTAACAAACAACTGGCCCATGGAAATAAGAAGTGTTTTTTCGTTTGAACTCCGTAATTGCAACTTCTTCTACATTATCCATGCATAAATGCAGCCGAAAAAAAAACATTTTTTTATGTGAAATAAGGCCGGTTTCCAAGATTCGAAGCGTCCGGGCAATTCGAATCAACACGATACCAAGCAAATCTGATGTAATAAACTTCGATCTTGGCGTGCCTATGATTCGTTACGCTGCAAACTAAAAAGAACAGTTTATGTTGGAAAGAAAGTATAATTTCTTATAGAGTAATTCGTCATTTGCTGAATGCCTACAGGCTCGCTAATTGTGGAACATGTCATTAGGAATACACGTAGGGGGACATGGGGCAAGAAGGACACCCGGGGCAAAAGTGCCACCTCTAATTTCACGTAGTTCAAATCAAGTTTTTGATATTTAACGCAGGATAGGTATAAATTGAGTACTAATTGAGGGTTGTGTAAATATTACAGTTAAAAATGTTTAGTACAAAAAATTAGAAAAATGTCTTTAACTCACCAACGCAAAATATGCGAAATATTATAAGGATGTAAGATTGGAAAACAAGGTTTGACTCCTAATAAATACAAAATATATTGATTTTTCCACACAGTATTGATGATTTTCGATTGTTTAAAATAGCTGTGAAGAATTTTTTTTCGAAAAAGTCCTTTTGACATTAAATTTTACATATATAATAACAGTATGTCTTATGGGGCAAGAGGGACACCGCAATTTTCTCATATAAAATCAAATGAACTTTTATTTTTCTTGTTTAATATTGCATTAAATCAATGTTTTCTACTAAATAAAATCAAAATAAACCATCTTGGACATTCAAAATGGTTTCTGAAAATTTTTACTATTATTGTTACAGTCAAATAAGATGCAAACTAAATTAATTTTGTAAAATTACTTTTTAGCTATAAGTCAACTTTTATCCCTCAGTTTTTATCTTTACTTACTCTACAATTTATCGTTTAGGCGGGGAAATAATAATATACAAAATTTGTGGCATTTTGCTCTGGTGGTCTTCTTGCCCCATACGAGTGGCACTCTTGCCCCGTGCCTCATTTGAAAACCTCATAAGAAGGAACATTTACAAAAAACTTAAATCATCATGTGTTTCTTATATTTTTGAAATCTATCGATAACATCATTTAGAACAAGAGGTGAGCTTGCCCCTACACTGGAATAATCTTCAAAAATTGTGCTAATCAACCATGATTTGAACCTATATATCTTAAGGTGTCCTTCTTGCCCCCAGCCCCCCTACTGTTATAAAATAGGCAAGATTGTCAGCCGTTGAGCGATAGGTTAATTGCCCTACTGAATTATTAACCAACATCAACTGATTTTTTTAGCATTTAAGGCAAAGCATCTCTCCTGAGATTGTCCTTCTTTGAGACATTGGCAGTTCTTTATATTTGGTTTCTAAGCCCTTAGAAATAAAAAAAAAATCAATGTTTTTAGAGGCTAAGCTAAACGGTTTCTTATAACTGTGTTTCCAGCTGCGACAAAATTGTGATATCCAAGCCACGGTCAAAAATTTAACTACAGCCTAGCCTATAGCTTATTATAACAAATAAAAGAAGACAGACTTTCAGAGAGCATTATAAGATTGATTAAAGCGAGTTCACTCTATGGCACCGAATTTTAAACTCTTCATATTACTCCTTCCTGAAGCGATACGAATAAGTACTCACATCTTCAAGTGTGACTTGGAAGGCGCCGGTCGGAACTCGGAAGTGATTCAATTCTTTTGTCCAGAGTCGAAAAAGACACATTGGATTTATAGAGTCCAAATTTGAGATTTTTTTGTGGAAATGTATTCTTCAAATTATGCCAAATGGCCGTTATGCCAAATGGCCATTATGCCAAATGGCGTTATGCCAAACGGCATTATGCCAAATGGCATTATGCCAAATGGGGTAGAGCCTATTAATATAGAGATTTGCATGGCATAGGGTAACCAATATATTTTGGACCCCTATATATTTTGGACCCCCTTGGCCATTTTTCTGCAAATTTCCCAGTTTAAATCGAAAGACCAACTCAATTTGCATGCCATTTGGAAAGATAAGACTGTTCCGCACTTGCATCAACCGTTTGTACAAAGAAAGTGTGTTTATTTTATCTGAAATTAACGAAATTAATTTAATTTAATCGGTGCATCCATGCAACCGTTACAACACGTTACACACAGAAATTGGAGCCGTCAGAAATTATTCAAATGTAAACAAATACTTTTTTCAAATTTCTGGACAAAAAGCGTAGAATTTCTTCGGGTTTCCATTGTCGATCGATTGATTAGAGTTTGGGCAAGCATATTATACATCCAGTGTCATGGACTTTGTCGCCAAACGATAAAAAAATGCCGGGGGTCCAAAATATATACTTTGAGGGTCCAAAATGTATTAATGTGTCCAAAATAATGAAAAACAGTGCTACACAATTCAATTATTTTCGACGTTTTTTGGTTCCTACATGACCGTTTGGACATTTTTATCTCGTAGAGGAAGTTTTTCTCTACATTTTGACATGTTCTTTAACTTGGTTACGCTGTGCAATTAATTAATTGGGACACAAAACTAAAATCACTTCCTTAGGGGGTCCAAAATACGACCGTTACCCTATTGTATTAAATATTAATCAAATCTCTAAAAAGAGACCAGTTACCAAGTTTGTTGCAGCATATTTTTGTTTAACAAAATGCTTTACCCAGGTTTCTTATTCTTCTTCGTGGCATCAACTGGGACAGAGCCTGCTTCTCAGCTTAGTGTTCTTAAGAGCACTTCCACAGTTATTAACTGAGAGCTTTCTTTGCCAAAGGTGCCATTTTCTCATTCATATATCGTGTGGCAGGTACGATGATACTCGTATGTACAGGGAAGTCAAGGAAATTTCCATTGCGAAAAGATTCTGGACCGACTGGGAATCGAACCCAGACTCCTTTAGCATGGCTTTGCTTTGTAGCCGCGGACTCGGCTAAGGAAAGCCCCAGGTTTACTAAATGATAATAACTCCCGAAACGCTAGACGTTTGGTCAATCAGTTAAAAAACATTGAATATACATACCTTATAAAATCAGCTGCCACCGGTGCGGTTACATAACTGGTCATTGGTTTTGTGCGCACTTGGTTTATCATCTTCAGCAGTTCGGCAGATTTCATTATTAGCTGGGATCTGGAAAAAAAACTAAATGCAGTTCTGGTTCTCATATAAGCTAATCAGAAAAGCAAATCATACTTGGAGCATGTGTTCAGTTGATGTTCAATTTCTTGCAGTAGATGTTCAAGTTGTTCAGTTTCTTGGGTTAATGAAGTTTTTCGGTCCATCAGGGTTCCGAATTTACCTTTCAGTTGTGACTCGAGCCGGCCTGCCATTAAATTTACAGCAGTCCTCATTTCACTGACACGTTCGTCTTTAGCACTGCGGACGGTGTTCACATTTTGTTCGACGTCTTGTACTAGGCTAATCAACTCTAATAAGCGACTTTTGAGCTGCTGCTGTTCTTCTTTTACCTGTGCAAGGTGAGTTTCATATACAAGCTCTGAAATTAAGGGAAAATAAATTTTCAGTTAGACTAATGGACAAATGCGTCTAATTAATCGACATTATCTTCCCGCTGCAAAATGGTGGGTCGACAATCAGGAAGGAGCGTCCAACACAGCTCTGGTCCTCACAAGTTCCTACCTCGCGCTTCCACGGGTCAAATGATGACAAAGACCGCCAGCTAAGGGTTGCGTACTTAGCTGGTAGTGCAGCCTGGGCACTGTTGTCCTTCTGACATCAGCTAGAGTGAGGAGGTGCGTTCTGAGCGTCTGTACACCAGGAGGTGCGGCTCAAACAGCGTCTGTTCTGGTATCCAGCGGCTGAGTACGAAACGCTGTATCACGTCAGCTACACCTAAGATGGCAGTCCCATCAACGTGATGTAGGTAGCGCGACCCCGGTAAGGTAGCATACCGAATTCATTATCCACCACGAAAAATGGAGAAAGAAGAAGAAACGAACGTTATTTTCGGCAACCGACCTGGCAACGAAATAAGGACTATGATTGGAAACTCGGTACCTGGAACGTCAGGACCTTAAATGAACCTGGACGAGTGAGCCTTTTGGCTCGTGAATTGCGAAAAGTTGGCGTGTGCGTGGCTGCTATTCAGGAAGTGCGTTGGCTAAGATCTGGAGAACGTGAATTCAGAGCGATAGATCCCGTCGCTAACACCGCTTTCAAATACAACATCTATTACAGCGGTGGCGATAAAGCTGAACACGGAGTCGGTTTCATAGTGATCGGGAAGCAGATGAAGCGCGTTATTAGGTGGAGGCCGATCAACGAGCGGATCTGCGTATTGAGGATTCGGGGCAAGTTCTTCAACTACAGCCTGATCAACGTATATGCACCGACTAACGACAAACCCGATGACGTGAAGGACGCGTTTTACGAATGTCTAGACAAGACCTATGGAGAATGCCCAAAACACGACGTGAAAATTGTCATCGGCGACGCTAATGCGCAGGTCGGAAAAGAGGACTTCTTCCGCCCTATCATTGGTAAAGAGAGCCTTCACTCTGTTACCAACGACAACGGCCTACGTTTAGTGAACTTTGCTGCCACCAGGGGGATGGCCATCAGTAGCACTTACTTTGCACGCAAGGATATCCGCAAGCACACCTGGCAACACCCAAATGGCGAACTTTGCAACCAAATCGACCATGTTCTGGTAGACGGCCGACATTTTTCCGACGTCATCGATGTTAGAACTTTCAGGGGTCCTAATATCGACTCAGACCACTATCTCGTTGTAAGCAAAATTCGAGCGCGATTATCAACCGTCTCGAGTTCTAGAAATCGACAATCGTTGCGTTTCAATATCCAACGCCTGTCAGCAGATGGTGTAGCAGCGGACTACCATCAAAAGCTCGACGAGCGGATTAGCGAAATCGACGAAAGCGTCAACCTCAGCGATCTGTGGGAGTCAGTCCACGGAGCAGTGAGCACAATAGCGCGAGAAGTGGTAGGTACTGCTCAACGAAGACCAAGGAACGGTTGGTTCGACGAGGAGTGCCAGAGAATGACGAACGAGAAGAACATGGCTAGAAGCCGGATGCTGGTGTCTGGTACCCGTCAGAGCAGAGAGCGGTACAAGGAAGCAAGGGCAGCCGAAAAACGGATCCATCGCAGAAAGAAAAAGGAGCATGAAGAGGCAGTAATTGCTCAGGCGCAAGAAGCTATGGAAGAGAACAACATGCGACGGTTCTACGAGTCCGTAAATGGTGTGCGGAGAAAAACAGCGCCGTCTCCCGCCATGTGCAACGACCGCGAAGGAAACTTGCTGACGGATAAGACAATGGTGGCCGCCAGGTGGAAAGAGTACTTTGAGTCATTGTTGAATGGAAATAATGGAAGTGGATCTGGTAGCAGAATTCAAATCGATGACGATGGCAGGCTGTGGAACCTCCAACGCTAGATGAGGTAAAAAAAGCTATCAATGGGCTGAAGAACAACAAGGCTGCTGGGAAGGACGAGCTCCCGGCCGAACTTCTCAAACACGGAAGCGAGCAGCTGCACGAACCCCTTCACCGTATCATATCGAGGATATGGGAGGAAGAACAAATGCCTACTAGTTGGTTGGAAGGTCTCATTTCCCCTTTGTACAAGAAAGGGCATCGACTGGAGTGCGCCAATTACCGAGGGATAACACTCCTTAATTCGGCGTACAAAATCATGTCTGGAGTTCTGTTCAACAGATTGAGACCGTATGAGGAGTCCTTTGTCGGCGAATACCAAGCTGGTTTTCGAGAGAGCCGATCAACGACGGATCAAATGTTTACCCTGCGTCAAATCCTAGATAAATTCCGGGAGTACAACTTGCAGACTCATCATCTGTTTGTAGATTTCAAAGCAGCGTACGATTCAGTGAAGAGAAACGAGTTGTGGCAAATTATGTCCGAACATGGCTTTCCGGCGAAGCTGATTAGACTGATTCGTGCAACGCTTGATGGATCAAAATCAAGTGTGCGGGTGGTGGACGAGATTTCATCATCGTTCGTAACCTTAGATGGATTGAAACAGGGTGACGCTCTTTCTAACTTGCTGTTTAACATAGCGCTCGAAGGTGCTATCAGGAGAGCCGGTGTGCAGAGAAGCGGTACCATTATCACACGTTCTCATATGCTCCTTGGCTTCGCGGACGATATCGACATCATCGGGATTGACCGTCGGGCAGTGGAAGAGGTGTTCGTGCCTTTCAAGAGGGAGACAGCGAGAATCGGGCTCACGATCAACACCACATGATAGCTGGTGGTCAACGTGGGTCCGGACGTGTTAGTGGTAGCGAAATGGTGCTAGGTGGTGATAAGTTTGAAGTGGTGGAAGAATTTGTGTATCTTGGAACACTAGTGACATGCGATAATGATGTTACCCGCGAGGTGAAAAGACGTATTGCAGCTGCGAGTCGGGCTTTCTACGGGCTCCGTAACCAGCTGAAGTCCCGTAGCCTGCAAACGAAAACAAAACTCGCGTTATACAAGACACTGATCCTTCCGGTTGTCCTTTATGGCCATGAATCATGGACATTGAAGGAAGTCGACCGGAGAGCTTTCGGGGTGTTTGAACGTAAAGTGCTGCGAACAATACTCGGCGGTAAACTAGAAAACGGCATCTGGCGGCGTCGCATGTATCACGAGTTGTGCCAAGTGTATAAAGAGGTGGATATTGTCAAGCGCATAAAACACGGCAGGCTGCGTTGGGCTGGTCACGTTGCCCGTATGCCGGAAGAACGACAAGCAAAGATAATATTCAACAGAGAACCCGGACGAGGCCGCCGACTTCGTGGTAGGCCGCGCACACGATGGCTTTTTGCGGTTGAGGAGGACTTAAGGGCACTTAACGTTCAGGGCGACTGGAAGCGATTGGCCCAGGACCAAGCCCAGTGGAGAAGACTCATCCATTCGGCGCAGATTCATCGTAGCGAATTGTATCCCATCAAGTATCAAGTAAGTATCTTCCCGCATTACGCCACGAGCCCATGACCCCCGGCGCCATATGCGACAGAACAAGTGGAAGAAGTGGAGAAGGTAACGAAAGAAGAGCTGGACATCATTCGCGTCAAATAAGGCAACGGGGCCCGATGGTATCATGAATGGTGTCATAAAAGCGGCAATCAACGCGGATTCAGACATGGGCCCGATGATGTTATGGAATGCTATGTACGAAGACGTACTGACGATGCCCCTTCCAACAGGTTGTTACGTTTAAGTATGATTTGCGGTGCCAGTAGAGATTTTCAAACCACATAAAACATCGAGACAAATATTGCTACGGCAGTTACTACCGTAGTGACTCGAACAACCGCGGCCGAAACCTATCCTCATTAACCAGCCGCATCATTGGGGCCTTCCTTAGCCGAGTGGTTGGAGTTCAATGCTTCAACCAAAAGGGTATTAGAGGAGTGTCCAAAGCGTGAAGAGAGGCAATGCTTAGAGGTTGGTAACAGAAATGACGCAGTTTCTGCCAGGACATAATTGCAGGTTCGGGTTCCGGTTCGGGCATGCAGAATCTCATTCTAGCTCCAATTGTGCTGTTGTGGAGGAACCAGCGGAACACGTCGTGTTTTACTGCACGCGTTACGTTGTTGGTAGTGATGGCGAGCTCGCTAAATACGGACGGGACGCGTCCCCTGGTGTGATCGGATACCGAGTGCTGGAATACAGTAACTGAAGTTGTCACATTATGCTGAAATTGCAGTGCCTGAACGCGCCCACCAAAAGGTTTCCCATAACAATGTTTAGGCTAGGAGAAGCAGTTTGCCGGGGCTACTTATGCAATGTTTTCAAGTGCTATAAGCTCTGGTTTTACCCCTGAAGTAATACCGTAACGTGGATCTTGGGAGAAAAGGGTCTGAGGCCAACACAAATAAAGAAATGAAGAACAAACATAACAGATAGGATTAAGTCAGGCGAGATGCGTGGGTTTCAACCATTATTATGTACTACCACTCTGTTCCATCTGCAGAATTTAAACATACGTATAACATTACCTAATTGTTTGAAGGTGTGTCCAGAATGGGTTCCGCCCCAGAGAGCGCATTGGTGACAAATACACTTCATGCAGGTCCAACAAAACACGCTTAACTTCTCCTTGTGAGTCGGACACTGATCTTGATCGCGATGATTGAGGTTTGATGACTTGATGTTCTGACAAATCTACAATAAAAAGGATTCATTATAGGAACAGATTGTAACGGAATCGGAAGCCTCGTCGTACTTGTTGGAGGTTCTCAATGTGAACGGCAACGTCTTCAAACCAGCGGCAGTTTACTAGATCGGACACATGCAGCGTTGCTCGGCAATGGGGACACTGTCGACGTTGTTCCGTTAACCAGCGGGAAATGCAAAGATAGCAACATAGTTTCGAACAGTGCGGACAAAGATGGGCCTCCTGCAGCTTTTCCATACATATGAAGCACCGGAACACATCGCTGATGGTCTAAAACGAAGAGTTAGTAATTAATCGTGAGGAACACATAGAACATAACTATTATTATTATTTATCTTTATTAGAGTGGCTTTTCGCCCTTGGCGAGTTCACCACTTTTAACGACTAAAATACTAGCCAGATGGGCTAGCCTAGACGAAAAACATTGAAAGTTTTCACATATTTAACGTTACTAGTTACAGTTAACACATTCAAACAAATAAGTAAAATGAAAGGAACAATACTACAAGTTAAGATTGGAATTGAACAAACAAAGAAACAACTACAACATATTTGTCCATGTTTGGATAGTTTGCAACTAGCCACCGTGAGGAGGCTTTTTGCATCTTGCATGGCACTTGCGTTCCGTTTTGTGATGTCCCAACGTTTGACGTTCACACGCTTCCTCTTCTTGTCCGTAAATTTCCTCTTGTTTCGGCCAATTCTGGGTCTGTCCAAAAACCGCCGAGGACTGGTGAGCCCCGTGATGGACTTGATGAACCCGATTTCGTCGTGGGAACACCGTATACAGGAAAAATGGATTTTTCCCCTTCGTCTCTGTGATGTGCCGCGTAAAAGAGTACAACGGGTGCTAGGAGGAGCACCCACCAGCCTTTCAGCGGAAAATCCTCGATGTGCCGTCGTGTAAGGAAGGAAAGATTGAGACTCCTTTTTCCCAAGGTTGGAGTATTCGGCAAATCCGGCTACGACGGGTGCGGGAGAAGACCACCAATCAGCAATTGAACCGATGAGCGACCGGCAGCCGCGGAGGTAGCGGTGTGGATTCGGAGAGATGGTTGATCCTGACAGCATCCCTGATTCAGGCAAACGATATGCCTTATGTAGGAAGCTGTTTCTCTCCTCCAAAAACGTATCGTGTCGGAGGGGGGATCGACTGACAGCTTGGGGTGAGTCGGCTATAAAGTAGCTTAATTATGCCCAATTTAATGATTTTTATTTCTTTCAGGATCCGGCTTATCTACCAAGTGATTAGGGTGCCCAGGGGAATCAGTTTCCTTCATTTAAAAACACAGCCGCAGACGTGGGACTTACCACCTGAGTTTTGGGTGCTCAGGGTGCCCAGTAACGGTATTTTATTGCCTCAATGGTAGGTCAACGTTTTCACTGGCGTAGACGTGGGACTTACCACCCAAGTTTAAGTGCTTGGGGAGCCCAGTTACGCTTGGGTTATCCAAAAACTCTAGAGTTCTGTTGGCTGGATGAAAAAAATCTGTTAGATTTCGTCGAAAAGTTTGGCATCTTTGAGGAAACGGAAAAGCACAGCCTCGCTGGATCTATCGTCCTGTAGGCTCGTGCGGATGCTTCCCATATCGTACTGCTTTCTCAGGAGTTCCAGAGTAGGACAAGTGTACAGGAAGTGTTCAACGGAGTTGTGAACCTGGCAAGTCTCGCAGATTCTTCGGAAATTCGGTCCGCCACTCATCGAGTGAGAGACTCGCGTATGCCCCGTTCGAAGTCGGGAGAGGATAACTTGTTCCCTTCTGTCTGGACGATCTTCCCACTTTCTAACGTCCCCTTTAATCTTCCTGGTGAAAAGGTTCCTTTCGCTCTGCCACTTTCTCCTCCATGCGTCGTTGACTTTTTCCCGTAGCCACAATTTGAGATCGTCGCTCGGGACGATGTCGGTCAGACGCTCGCTGTCTCTGCCGGTATTGGCACACCTATCCGCTTCCTCGTTGCCCGCAATTCCGCTGTGACCGGGTACCCACATCAGCGTGATGTTTTCTTCGTCGTCAAGCACATCCTGTATCTCCTGAATCCAAGGGTGCTTGTTAGTGTCCGATAATATTGCTGCGATTGTGCTAGCTGAGTCGGTGGCAATGAGTACCGGCCCGATAAGGTCCGACGGTTGCAAGATTGCTTGAAAAATGGCAGCAGCTTCTGCCGAGAAGACCGAGCATTGGCTAGGAAGACTCCTGCTTTCTCGAAAGCCGATGCCGCACCAGCCTATCCCCACTTTCCCGAGAGCCTTCGACCCGTCCGTGTACCGAACGTTGTATATTCTGTACTTTGTTCTGATCCGGTCCAGGAAAAGGGCTTGTGCGAGTCTTGGGTCTCCACCTTTCTTGAGTTTTTGCTTCAGATAATTGTCCACCTTTTTTTTCCTGGCGGACCATAACATAACATAGAACATAACTTTTGCTAATAACATTGAGCCAAGAAATATCATAAAAAAGTATGGGAATATGGTCCAATTCTTTACAGATTTTTGGTCATATATTTTCAGCACGATAAACGACATAAAAAGTTTCATGTTTTCGGAAAAGCCCAATTCAGCGCGCACACTTTTCTTACTGAGAGTTTTTTGCTATCACTCACAAACAAAACTCCTCAAAAGGTCCGAATTGGACCAACCCTGTTCCAATTCGGACCTTACGTGTTCTAATTTGGACCACCCCACATCAGAATAAATCAGCAGATCACATAAGATTATGTTTATCGTACAGAAAAGGAAGCGCTACTAAAAAGCGGAAGGTGCTATTCGGTTTAGTGCCAGAACGATTATTTCTTAAATTTCATATTAGGGTGTCCCAGAAAAAAAAAACTATTTTTGAAAAGTCATGGTACTCAACTCTAGAATCAAAGATATGCTTATTCATAGCATTTTAGTAGAATGCATAAACTGTCTAAAAGGATTTGGACAGATCGATTTATGAAAAATGAAGAATTTTGATGAACATTGTTGTTCCGTCTGGAGAAACGAGTAAAGTGGACTGTAACACTTTGGGGGAGGACGGTCGAAGCTAGAGGGTAAGGATCCTTCGCTGGACGCTTCGTCTTGTAGCCGATACACTTTACGGCTCTTTCGGGAGGATACTTCTTCGGAACTAGGACTGGATTACTGGGAAATCAACTGAAACACTGGATTTTACTTAACTACTATGTAATCAACTAAATTAACAAGAATAGTAATTTTCTTCTCAAACACGTCGGTTGCTATCGACACTGTCTTGAAGACTGTACTTTCCTTTTTGCTCTCCACATCACCGTGCGTGGCGTGATCGTGCATGAATTGGGGCGCAGCAGAAAATCTCCACACGCGCAGGATAGAGATGGTGGGAAAGGGAAACACAAAAGATGTTCAAGCATCGCATGACTTCTTCCGTACACGGAACATTCACCGCCACGTTGAAATGTCTATTTCGAAACTTGAGATGGGCCGAAGTAGGCCTTGTTGTCTTCTATCGGTAGGACTGACAATTTGTTGATCGGGCGGCGAAATGTTGACTTGTCGCTGTAGACGTCTACGGCTCGTACCAAGCTGAAAGAGACCGCTGACTGAGGAGCACTTTCCGATTCCCCGCTACCAGGTTCCCAATCTGCCACCGCTTCCACCAACCCACCGGCACACATATCGCCAGTCGGCTCCCTCCGTTCAGCATCTCCTCGCGGCCGCCGCCGCTGCTCCACCGGTTCCCACGACGAAATCGGGTTCCACAAGTCCATCACGGGGCTCACCAGTCCTCGGCGGTTTTTGGACAGACCCAGAATTGGCCGAAACAAGAGAAAAATTACGGACATTACAACACAAGAAGAGGAAGCGTGTGAACGTCAAACGTTGGGACATCACAAAACGGAACGCAAGTGCCATGCAAGATGCAAAAAGCCTCCTCACGGTGGCTAGTTGCAAACTATCGAAACATGGAAAAATATGTTGTAGTTGTTTCTTTGTTTGTTCAATTCCAATCTTAACTTGTAGTATTGTTCCTTTCATTTTACTTATTTGTTTGAATGTGTTAACTGTAACTATTAACGTTAAATATGTGAAAACTTTCAATGTTTTTCGTCTAGGTTAGCCCATCTGGCTAGTATTTTAGTCGTTAAAAGTGGTGAACTCGCCAAGGGCGAAAAGCCACTCTAATAAAGATAAATAATAATAATCCACCGGTGCAGAATGCGTTCCCTCCTGGATAGGGGTATCCTGGACCAAGTGCCCCCGGCACTCCTCCCTCCGACGACGGCTCCCTGTACACACCGGAGCAAATGTTGGAGTACACCAGGGACTTGTTCCAACGGCTGCATGGTGCGGGGCCCACTCAACCATCGATGTCTTCCTGACCAACATGGACGGCAACATCTCCCAACCGGTCGTTCATCAGGACCTCAGCTCCTACCACTACCCGGTGGTGGCAGAAGTTGGTTCCCTGGTCAACCGATATCGGATCGCCCGACGCAACTACCACCGTGTCGACTGGGGTCGATTCCAGCGGTGTGTCGACGCCAACATCCGATGCGAGGCATCTCTGGCGTCCGTTGAAGATATCGACCGGCAGCTGCAGAGCGTCGAAGAGGCCATCTCCGTGGCCCGAGAGCAGCACGTGCCAGCATCTGGTCAGGTGAGAAACTCTCTTTCTATCGATCGTATTACCAAAGATCTCATTTGTTTACGCCAACACACTGGTCTGCCTGCGTTAAAAAGCGAAGTTAAACGCATATCCAAAATTAACAAGGCCAGAATTGTGGACCTTAGGAACGACGACTTTTCTAAAGTGATCCGCTCTCTCCCAGATTGTGCTAGGCTATTCTGAAAGAATGGGAAGTATTTTAGGTCCCCTACTATACAACCTGTTCACCTCGGACATGCCTCAGCTCCTTGAAGGCGGCACTCTATCGCTGTTCGCTGACGACACCTCAGTAGTCTAGAGCGGCAGATACACGAGGGCGTTACCATCTCGACTCCAGAAAGGCCTGAATGTATTGTCAGATGATTTGAACAGTTGGAAGATCTGTATCAACGCGGCGAAGACCCAGGTCATCCTCTTCCCCTATTCCAAATCCCCCAGCCTTGTGCCGGCGAAGGATTGTAAAATCACCCTCGGTGGATAAACGGTGGAATGGTCTGATGTGGCCGACTACCTTGGTTTTATGTTAGACAGCAAGCTTTTCTTCAGACAGCAGTTGACCCACTGATCAACCGAAAGTCAACTCTGTATTTGAAGAACAAGCTTGCTGTTTACAAACAGGTCATTCTTGCGGTCATTGAATATGGTGTACCAATCTGGGAGAGTTGCGCCAAAACCCACTATCTGAGGCTCAAAAGGTCCCAGAATAAGTTCCTTCGGATGATCATCAACAGTCCTCCGAGAATGAGAACAACTGAGGTCCACCGTCTGGCCGAGATAAAAACACTAGATGAGCGCTTTGGTGACTCGATTGATAGGTACAGGGCTCGTTGCCAACAATCTGACCAGCCGGTCATCCGGGACCTCGTGCCCCCCTAGGTTATCAAATTTTTAGTGTAAATATTAGTTAGGTTATCAATTTGTAATTTCAAAAAACTACCATAGCCCATAAGGCCAATAAACACCACTAGGGTAAAACCAACCTAACTTGAACAAAAATCAAATAACCAAATCGAACAAAGCTGAAGGACCTCTAGGTCAAATTTCTTAAAATGTAAATTAGTTACTAAGTAAAACCAATGAAAATAACATGAATTGAATGCAAATTGAATTTGACACATATCCATGGTTACATCTTCCAAGCAATCTTTAAAAGATTTGAAGGGGTAATCCCTTCAAACCATAGATGAATTCATGAAGGTATTTATATGGAAATAGCAGGGCTGGTAGCAAGTCACTTTTTAGTGACTTGGTCACTTTTTTCGACCTGGTCACTAAAAAGTCACTATTTCTAACAAAAAGTCACTTAAGTCACTTTTTTCAGGAAAATGGTCACTAAAGTCACTTTTTTCGTGATCCGATGATAATAAATTCAAGGCTGGCTAGCTTTTCAAACACAATCCGGGAGAAAAAGATATTTGTTAAGACAACTATAGTGTGATTTTGAAATCAATGTGTCAAGATTCTTGACTCCAGAAAAATAGGTACTCTCGGCTAACTTACTGGAAGAATTCAGGTGAATATTCTGTAGACATCCCCAACGCAAAATATAAAAATTTTCTGGAAAAAGTGCTGGAGATTATTTTGACAAAGCATAGAAAATGACTTTGGAATGATTTTTTTGTCCGAAATATTACAATAAATTTTGGCAAAAATCAGGACCAATATCTGACATCTGAATTTATTGAAACGATCACATCACATCTTCTGATTCTTTATGTACGACATACGTCTAATTCGGTTTGTCTCGAGCTCGTCAATAATCAATTGTGTTCTGGAGTTATTGTTTATTTGGAAGAACTGGTTTGGTTTTACAGAAATTCTGCCACAAATTTAGCCTGAATTTCTATTTTTCGTTATATCTAAACAAAGCAAATCAACAGTCTAATATGTCCCACGGCTGGATATCCAAAAACTAACATATCGTAATACAATTAACAAGCTGTAAATAACAAGAATTATTATTTAGAACAACATCGTTAAAGCGAAAGCTTCAAAATCCACGGAATTTGGCCTTCATCTCAAAACGAGTCGAGATTTTATCAAAAATATTCTAATCGTTTAGTTTCCAGTTGGACATCTTCCTGGCTTGCATTGTATCAACTAAAACTAACAACGAGTGAATAAAATGAAAAAAAAATAAAAATGAAAACGTTCAATAAGTAAGAAACATAATAACTTCGAGACACTTGAAGATTGCGTCCAGTATTGGAAATTATATTTTAAGGTGGATCATTTTTTTTTTATTGAAATACATTTCAAAACTTAATTGCAAAATTCGTATTCATAGTTAAATTTAACGGTTCGTGCAAATCAGTGCACTGGTAATCAAATTCCTCACGGGACGCCACTGATTTATTACAATCAAGTCTTATCCCGGACACATAACTATTAAGAAATATTGGAAATTGCTGCAACTCTTTAAATTCCAAATTCGCTCAATATGTAAATTGGTTATACGCATAGAACGTATTTTCATTTCTAGTCATTTTTATGAATAATACTTGTAATTTTCAAGTCACTATTAGGTCACTTTTTGGTCACCATTTTTACCAATTTGGTCACTAAAGTCACTATCATTTTGCTGTCTGACTGCTACCAGCCCTGAAATAGCTGGAAAAATGACTGAAAAAATCATGGTAGGAACTCCTTGAGGAATTTTAATAAACAATTCATAAGGATTTTCTTAATAGAGGTGCAGTATCTGCATATCTGCAATCAGAAGGAAAAAGTAATCATTTTGGTTTAAAAAAGAGACGTTAGAGATCTTCCTGGGAGAGAGGCACCGATACTACACACGAAATTGGATACAATTGTTTTTCAAATTGCAAGATAACTCCAGTTTGCCAACGACAATCAAGGCAGGCTTAGTGAAAATCGCTAGTTTTCAAGTGTTGTGTACCTTCGATCTTTCTGGACAAACATTGAAAAAGGGCCACAGTTCTTTTCAGTTTTAACGAACACAGTAAAAAGAGCCTCATTCCAATACGTTACATTCAATTAGAATAAACGGTGCTCTCGTGACGATACTTTTTAATGTGCATGAATTGATTCTAACTCGATTTTTGCTACTTTTCATGAAATGCAAAAATATGCTTAGGCTAATTACGCGCTTTTATCATGTTTGTCCATTGTTTAAGATCCGGGCTCACAGTGACAGCAAAATCTCGGCTCACTGTGACGTAGAGAAATTTTGAATTGGTTTCTCCCTCCCAGAGATCTTCTATTAAAAAGATACTTTTTAGGGACTCTATTTTAATGCCTAACTAAATTTAATATGAGACCTGCTACCAACCCTCTATCGTACATATGTTTACGACGAATATTTAGCAAAAAATACCTGAAAAGTCGATTTGTTATAAGTTCTCCAGACAAAAATTGAATATATTATAAAATAATAAATACAGCACAATTGTTCAACATGCTCATAGAAAAATAAAAAATAGTAGGCTTTGAAAACATCGGCATAAAAAGTCAAAATATGACTTTTTTTTGTCGAAATTAACCAATTACATAAATCGACCTGGCGGAACCTCTAAAAGATTTTATACAAATTTAATATTTGCTACAAAATCCTAGAATGAAAAAAATGTAAAAAATATGACTTTTACAACATTGATTGGGACACCCTATTCAATATTGATAGTTTATCAACTTGATGTACAGTGCCCTCAACAAATATGAAATTGAGTCAGTCTAGTTTAAAAAGTTGTCAGAAACCCATAGAACAAAACTTTCGGCTACCATACCTCTCTGAGATGGTCGTTTTGACCTGACGAAGGATTGCTTGCTCCATTTCCTGCTGGTGGACCGGGACCAAGACGTTTCGCCATTGTACAAAAAAGTTTCCGACAGAGCCGCAGAATTCAGCTAGCTAACATTAGTAGCGCCTTCTGAGAACTGCCAATGGCCACAATCCGGTTAAACTATAAACGAAGAGGATGAAACAATTTTCGTAACCGTACGATAAGAATTTATGTTACAAAAAAGCGAAAATTTGCTCCACAAAGAAAGTGCACAAAGAAAATGAGACTGAGCTGCAGAACGTTTGTTGTTGACAACCAAACTCGCGTAACTTGTTAGATTGGCTAGAGTAACAATGAAATAGTTCGCACTCTTTCTTCTCTGTTAAACATCGTAACGCAATGCTTATCATTCCGAAAGAGCAAAAAATTATAAAATGTTGTACTGCATATTAACTGGGAAGCGTAATAGAAACCTGAACTATAATAATATGAACAAATTCCATTCAAAATAACAAATTTATTTTTTTGCAGTGAACAGACAAGATTTTGTCATTAGCTTCGTTTGAAATGTTATGCCATAAATTATGCAGTTTTGCGTTCCGCGAACCGAGATGCATTTCACTGCAGCAGGGAAAAAAAGAGATGTGAGCCGAATTTTGTCTATCTGGAGCAACATCATAAAAAGCCTCAAATCACGTCTTGGATTTTAAGACCGTCAAAACATGAACAAACCTCTGAAGATAAATAAATATAGAGGTCCCCAAGCAAACTGCCACGAACACCAACGCACAATCAATGTTACACAAGTCGATTTCCTCAGAATGAAAACGTATCGATGTTTGTTTGACGTTATTGAGCTTTCGGTCAACGGCAGGCCAACAAGGAAGCGGTTGTTTTGCAGCAATTCTGTTTATATTTGGATTCTCACAGCAAACAAAAGCAATGTTGTGACAGTTCTCACAGCAAACAAAGAAAATTTTGTCAACATTGCACTACTACGCAGGCAACTGGATTGGTCTATTTACTTAGGGTAGATGTACCAATAGTGGAGGTACTAAGCAGGATTGAACTTCATTTAACCGCCTTAATTCAAAAAGTGCAATTAATGCACATGTTGATGTTGTAACGGGAAGTAACGACCATTGACTTAATGAGAAAAATAATTTCATCGTAGTAATCCACGGCATGTCAGTGAAAAATAATACCTCCACTGTTGGTACACTGTTCCTTTAGTTGTGGTATATTTTTAATGTGTGTTCCTATAGTTGCGGTATCCATTGTTTTCTTATGGGATCCTCCACTATAGGAACACTTTACCGCAACTATTGGTACAAGCAAGAACAGTTTTATCAATTTTAGTGATATTTCATCAGTTTTAAGGCAATTTGAACGCTCTTTTCAACTATTCCGTGTATCAACAAACCAATACGTCGATTGACAGTGTCGGTTCTATGGCTAATGTAACAAAATCAGTGAAAACGGCACTACCGCAACTATAGGAACACCCACAACTAAGGGAACACTTACCCTAATGTGCATCCAGATAAAAATCGCTTCGCTCAATTTTTTAATATTCGTTACTAACAAGCTTAAGGCGACACCATGGTATGTCTTTATTTCGTCTTGGGATCCACCCAATTTTTGGTTGTTTCAAACAGCTAAAACAGCGTTCTAACACTCGAAATATGATCCGCAACCATGCCAGAAACACAACACAAAAAGGGGTACGTATTCGAAGAGATTGTGCGTGGGTGGTACTGAAACATGATAGTGGCACGGTGAACGACTTGGTACAGAAAGGTGATTCGGGTGATTCCAAGGAAGACAGGGATCGGGTAAATTCTAAAATTGTGCTCGTTTGCCTTTTCATTTATTTGAGGTAAACTTTCCTTTAAATTCATTTGGCCGTGTTATGGCGTCCACTGGGCACACATGAACTTGGGAGAAATAATATAGAAAACTGATCGAAAGATGAAATATAGACCTCATCAGAAAACATTACTTGGGGGGTGGGGAAAGTGAAAGAAAAATGGGCAAAATGAGATAAAATGTACGTCCAAAATGATGCATATTAATAAATATAAAACAGTGCCCAATATTCAAATAATACTTCAAATTAGCCCTTTTGCACCGTATACTAGGTATGAAGAAAAATGGGCGACATTGAACTCTAAGAAAAATGATCTTGGAATACAATTACGCCTTTTTGTTTGTTTTTATGTTTTCTACACGTTAAATTGTAGAAAACAAAAAAATCATTGCATTTACAGAAAATACGATGCAAACTGATGCTAGTCCAGCAATTACATCAAATTCACTAGTTTTGTCAGTTTTGCTCTTTTGCGAAAAGCACACAGATTTAAACTTTGATTTAAAAATGGTTCCAAATTGTAATTCTCGTGGGTTCTAAACAGTTAATTAACGGTTTACGACCGAGACTGTGATACGGGATATTATTGAGCAGTTCCCACCTTATTGGACCCCGCACTTCAGAAGTGCGGGCGGGTTCATAAGTGCGGAAACGTCAAACCCTTTGTTTTCGCCGTTGGCGGGCAAGAAAAGGCAGTGAATCGGTTTCGCGCCAACGAAAATTGTTTACGTTTTATCAAAAGCATGTGCTCTCAGCAGGGTTGCTAGTTTGTTTGTTTCATTTGTTTCACGAAAACTTGCTTGTAAAACATTTGTAAAAGTATGTCAGCCATTTGAAATAGGTTTGTTCGATTATAATTAATTGTGACAATGATGCAGTCAAGTGCAAATCTGCATTTGGATAGCAAAACCAATGTAATTTGTCGCGTAAATGTACATTTGAAGAATTTTCCATTTGCTTAGAAACATATTGGAACCTAGGGGAACGACACTAATCAATTTCGTTTTAATTTTCGTGCGATAAGACCCTATTTCATTTGATTTTCTAAGTTATCTCCAGATTAAATCCATTTTATCGGATTTTGCACATTTTATCGATTATCAAGGATTTTAATAGTTTTTACTAATTTTGTGTGTTCTGCTGAGTAATGTTCACAGTAAAATGGTAATAATCGACAAAATCCTAAATTATCCCAAAAATCTCATTTAATGAGCATTATCCTATTGAAAATCACCAAATAATATCGAAATCTTTGCTTTGTCTGTGTCGGTGTCTTCGCATCAGTCATGAAAATTGACGTTTCTTCCCCCACGATAGTAAACAAGTGCCAGTGGCCGCTGCAGTCGCTGCGTAGCACGAAAATCCTTCGTTGGTATGCTAGCCTTGCAAAATGCAAAACTTCACCGATTTAGATCACAACTATTTTCCAAGTCCTGGTGATCACAACCTTCTAGTAGATCCGGACTTCAAGTTGTTGTATGAAGCGGAAGTGAGATTGCTCTCTAGTGTAACTTTGGGACATGCAGAGCTTTCTAAACAGATTTTGATATGGGGTAGGCAGGTATAATACGGGGCCTCCCCTAGCTGGTTAGAGTCCGCGGCGACAAAGTAAAGCCATGCTGAAGGTCTAGGTTGGTCCAGGATCTTTTCGCAATGGAAATTTCCTTGACATCCCTGGGCATAGAGTATAATCGTACCTGCCACACGATATACGAATGCGAAAAAGGCAAATTTGTCAAAGAAAGCTCTCAGTTAACAACTGTGGAAGTGCTCATTGAACACGAAGCTGAGAAGCAGGCGCTGTCCCAGTTAGGACGTAATGCCAAGAAGAAGAAGAAGAAGAGGTATAATACGCCCCCTTAAGGAAAAACTGCTATATCGCAGTAGCAAATGCATTACTTCTATGCATGTAACTTTCTCTTGCCAGGTAGCTTCTTAAAAGGGTACAATATCCTTTTGAGAAACTCCTCCCGTAGAGAAAAGTTCCACAGCAAATCAATATATCAAAGCACATCTTTGCTAGGGTGCATTCACAAATTTCATAACGCCAAAAATGACCATTTTAGACACCCACCCACCCCCTCGTAAAGCTTTTTGTATGAATATTTCGAGGAATATTCCACGAATTTTGTGTGAACTGTAACATTTCTAATACTCCCACTGACCCCCTTCAGCGTTATGAAATTTGTGAACAGGCCCTTATAAGTATTTATATCATTTGGAAGATGTAGTGAAGAAAACAGCTAATCACAGTGCTGTTTTCTTCACTACAGAAGAGAATTCAGAACCAAGAATTTTTTCTACCATTACTGGCAAATTATTCCGCTAACCTCAGCGGCGAGCATCCAGAACAACTCTCGAAAAATCATCATTGACAAGGAAACACATTCGGAATATGCTTGAGACTCTTGTTTGAAAGCTATTTTTTCGATGGCACATCCATTCCGTTACGGTGGAGACGTAATGCCAAGAAGAAGAAGATCCATTTCGTTAGCTAAAGAGGGGGCAGGAGCGGTGCTGTTGCTGGTGCTAGCAGGGCGAACTATCTTCCACGGCCTGCTGTTGCCGTTTGTCGTTCAGGAAGCTGAGGTACTGGGTCAGGCGGAGGACAGCAATCAACGTGACGACGTACTCCTTGACATCTTCCTTGTGGAGGGATTTCACCTACTTGAACACGGTGCGGTAGACGCAGCGGGTAACTTTATTGGAGAGGCGTCCTACGGTGTGCAGGGCTGGATCTTCCTTAACCGAGATGATAGCGTTATCATCTTCATCGTCACCTTCGCACTTCGGGAAGTAGTAGTCCAGTAGACGCTCGGCCAGCTAAGCGGTGGTGTCCACGCCGTTGGCTTTCTTCCAGGAGAGCTCTTTCTTGGAGGCGGCCTTCTGCTGGGAGGCCTGTCGCAGTTCGCATACCTTCTCGGTGTAGCGTTTGACCATGCCGACGACCTTGGACTTTGAATGGTTGTAGATCTCCTGCGGTTGTTCCTTGATGTTCGGTGCGCTCACGTCGAGGCGGTTTGGTCGACCAGCTGGAGTGGGTGGTCGAACTTGTGCAGATGCTGGCACGGTGAACCAAATCCTCGGCCGTTCCGGGTGCTTTGTAGAATCTTTTTTTGCTTCGTAGTCGCGAAAAGTGAAACCAAAACAAAATAAACACTAAACTTTGACATTCGAGTTTTAGGGGTGCCCATCGATTTTTGTCGATTCGATGAATTATTTCATGTCGTTTTTCTTTATTTGCACCGCCTGCACCGTTTTCCCACCGGTGTAGTAAAAGTTGCACCCAAATCGTTCTTTTATTCCGCAGGTAGCACACCGTTTCTACACCCGATTGCCACCGGTGCAGAAAATCCTACACCCTGATCGAGCTGGGTGTAGCAGGTAATGCACTCTTTTTACCAATACATATATGGTTCTTAACTGTCAGTGGCGTTCTTGTTTTGGTCCTTTTGGCAGATTTGCATCTTCATTTGCGCTCATTTTCGACTGCGTGGATAAAATTGATTTGTTTCGGAATTGTTTTTTTTTATTCAGTCTAGGGGTACGACACTGGCAGGTTATCTCCATTTTAGGCCAAAAGTGAGCCGAAATGCAAAAAATGTTCATATGAGTCAAATTTCCAACGAAATAAATAAAATGGATAATAACTCACTAAAAATCGATGAAATCCGAAAAAATCGGATAAAATCTGAAATAATTCATCGAATCGACAAAAATCGATGGGCACCCCTAAAACTCGAATGTCAAAGTTTAGTGTTTATTTTGTTTTGGTTTCACTTTTCGCGACTACGAAGCAAAAAAAGATTCTACAAAGCACCCGGAACCAATGAGAATATATACCGAGGTGTGGAAATGAAATTCAGTGTGCGTGACATCCGTGTATGGTGCAAAATGTCTCACAACTACAAGCGAGTGAGCTCCCATAAGAAGCCGTATAAATTAGTGACGTAGTTATTTTTGTTTACATTTTTTTCTCTTTACCAATACATAGCCATTGCTTCTTCTTCCACACCTTGGTATATATTCTCATTGACCCGGAACGGCCGAGGATTTGGTTCACCGTGCCAGCATCTGCACAAGTTCGACCACCCGCTCCAGCTGGTCGACCAAACCGCCTCGACGTGAGCGCACCGAACATCAAGGAACAACCGCAGGAGATCTACAACCATTCAAAGTCCAAGGTCGTCGGCATGGTCAAACGCTACACCGAGAAGGTATGCGAACTGCGACAGGCCTCCCAGCAGAAGGCCGCCTCCAAGAAAGAGCTCTCCTGGAAGAAAGCCAACGGCGTGGACACCACCGCTTAGCTGGCCGAGCGTCTACTGGACTACTACTTCCCGAAGTGCGAAGGTGACGATGAAGATGATAACGCTATCATCTCGGTTAAGGAAGATCCAGCCCTGCACACCGTAGGACGCCTCTCCAATAAAGATACCCGCTGCGTCTACCGCACCGTGTTAAAGTAGGTGAAATCCCTCCACAAGGAAGATGTCAAGGAGTACGTCGTCACGTTGATTGCTGTCCTCCGCCTGACCCAGTACCTCAGCTTCCTGAACGACAACAGCAGGCCGTGGAAGATAGTTCGCCCTGCTAGCACCAGCAACAGCACCGCTCCTGCCCCCTCTTTAGCTAACGGAATGGATCTTCTTCTTCTTGGCATTACGTCTCCACCGTAACGGAATGGATGTGCCATCGAAAAAATAGCTTTCAAACAAGAGTCTCAAGCATATTCCGAATGTGTTTCCTTGTCAATGACTAGGGGCGCGACTCTAATCAATTTCGATTAAATTTGATTCGCAGAATACATAATTTCAACAGACTTCCTGAGCTAGCAATGGTTTTTTACATTATTTACTATACTAAGAAGATTTTGAAAGATTTCACCCATTTCCAAAGATTTTGCTACATTTATTTCATTCTCAGCATGAAATTTTGTAGCAAAATTTGAATAATCTGCATATTCTAAGAAAATCTGAAATAACTCAAAAAATGTGTTACGCAGCAGTAAAATCGCTCAAAACTGATTGACGTCTCCGAAAAATCGATTAAAAATCGATCAAATTTGACAGCACAACTAGTAAATAAAATCATCCATGTTGTGTTGTGCTTCGTTATTATATCTCACAAGTTCTAAAGACGATCCCAAAAATTATCAACATGGAGAATTTCTGGCAAGAATTATCAAAAAAAGTTGGCGTCGTGCCGCATATAATCAAAACGGTGCTCCAAAACATCAACTATATCCACGGAGGCCTAGCCTTAATAGATGATGATGCTATCCAAGCCATTGAAGCCGATGTCAGAAGATTTCCTGAATCCTCCGGAAAAACTGAGAAAGAATGGCGAGAGATGCTGCGCTACCACGGTAATATAAATACCTTTAGGTTTTCTGCCGGAGAGCGCAGCATGCTCAAAATTATTGCAATGGCTGTAAAAGAACACGGCGTAACAAAGTTTTGCAAAATAATGATAAAAGACGAAGCTCAGAAGTTCGGATGCGCTGAACAATCTTCCTCAAGTGCCTCATCTCAAGCCCTGGCAGTCAAGAAAACAATCGTGAATTTTTTTGAAAAAAAGTATTTATATTCTATTCTAGACGTTATCAATATCTAATTTAATTATTTTGCAATTTTGCAGGTACGGCGCAGGAAGTACGTCTTGGCTGCAGGACTTGACACGCATGAACATCATCATATCTAGTGACAGCGGAGGATTAAAAGCTTTGGTACCATGCCCGTTCTGTAGCGCGAAGGTTCTCATTCGACCGGAACGTACTGGAACATGGAAAGTATCAAATTTTTGGACACACGTCCGCTCCAAGCATTTAACGGACCCTTGCACCACTGCTAGCTTTCGTAAAATCATATTGAAACGGCCATACTGTGCGGATAATTCAGAAAACCTGGCTCCTAATTTCCAGTCTGATGAGCCACCCATTCAAAACATCATGCATGAGGAATGGTTAGAGTCTTACGATGATTCTAAGCCCGATGAATTTGAAGATGTGCTTTTGGGATCGGTCATGGTAGAGAGTATGGAAGAGCAGTATGATGATCTGAAAAACGATGCTGAGAATGAAGAGATAGAACGAAAGATGAATCAAGCGTACGAACTTAAATCGCACTTGCTGCAGCTTGAAATCGAACATCCTACCCAAAATACAGACCAACTAAATAACAAATCAAACTAGCTGAACACTACGACGAGGCCGACCGTAGTGTTGTCAGCAAAACGGCCAACACAACTGGCTCTATTATTTCCATTCTCACCAAATGCGCGGATCGTTTGGAATCAAAACCGCCAAAAGGACGAAGGTATACGAGAACCGAGCTGGATTACTTTACCTACAAGTATATTCAAAGCGGTAAGTCAGCATATGAATTTGAGCAAGCAAACAGTGTCGCCCCCAATGTACGAACGTGCCAACGATATTTGAGCAAATTGACCTTTGGGGTTGAACCAGATCGTTTGAGAATAGACGATTTCGTGCGATTTATTGAGATAAATAACTTTCCAAAAGCTTTTGTTCTTAGTGAAGATGCCACGAGAATCACTGGTGGTGTTGGTTACGATATTACCAGAAATACTGTGTTCGGACTAGTACCACCACTTAATCAGCATGGCATGCCAATCGAAAATTTCTTCGTTGCAACCAGTCCAAAGAAGGTGATCGAGTATCTTAGAGAGTATAACATTGGACGTAACCTTTATGTTGTAATGGCTCAACCATTATCATCGAATTCGAGACCCTTTTGTCTTATGTACACTTGTTCTGATAACAAATTCAAAACAGATGATGTGCTCCGACGATGGGCGTTCACTGAGAGAGAATGTGAAAAAGCAGGAATTATACTAGCTTGCCGTGCATCTGATGGTGATGCCCGATTGGTACAATCTATGTTGCGCAAAATGGATATACCTAACGCTGATCCGAACGCTTTCGGTACGTGGTATGTATGTAAAAATAGCATACATAACATTTGCGTTCAAGACCCAACACACCTCATTAATAAATTAAGAATGCGATTAATGAGAGCTGATAAGCAATTAATTATTGGTATTTATATGATTACACATCATAGTTTTATTACAGATGTTCATTAATTTGTTTATTTCAATATTCTAGGTACATACACAATATCAAGAGCGCATTTGATAGAGCTGCTATCATTACCAAAAGATCAGCATGGGCTCAATGCATCTGATTTGGATAATACAGATAAGATGAAATTTAAGCCTACTCAAAAGATAACTCAACCAAGGGTAATAAACCTGTTGCGTGACACTATTCCTGAAGCTCTGGGAACTGCAACGTATTTAGAAATAATGCAGAATGTCATGCAGTCATTTATGAGCGCTGAAATGGAAGTAGAAGAAAGATTATTCAACGTGTGGTGAGTATCAATTTCATACCTTTTAATTATATTGAAATAATACTAAATGGTTGACTAAACCATAAGCGAAAAAATGTACATACATATAGGTATATACATATAATATATACAGTTGTGCAGAATAATAGTAATAAAAGTCGATTCTCATACAAATTGTTCAACTTTGGCATGTTGTAACGTTGTTTCCCCACGAGCAAGCAGCAAGAAATTTTGAAAGAGAATTACTAACATGCTCAATTCAATTATAAAAAAAATGAAATTTTCGAATGTACCGGTTAAAAATTTGAACAAATCGCTCATCATATTAGTGATTTTGTGTTGTAAATATTTGTGCAGCAAATATTGTTTAAAAAATTGACTCGTTTATACATTTGTAGCTTGGGTAAAAATTGTATTGTAATTAATAAAACTACTATTATTATTATATATATACTGCCGTGATTTGCAAGTCAGTCCCATCTGTAAAAAGTAGGCACTGAGAAAATGGGCTGTGATGTTTCCAAACCCGTTTTTCATACGAATATTCAAAAAATTCCAGGGGTTTGGAACATGCTCAAATCTTGATGAAACTTTCACAATTTGCTTTTCACTGCGATATCTTTCTGTGAAAAATATAAAGATGATCAAAACGCGTTTCATTTTTAATCTGTAGTGGAACTGATATGCGATTACTTTTCATTATGGGACAATTTGACTAGCTGTTTTTTCCTAATTTTTCCGAACAAATCATAGTATCTCATTAGTGCAGCTGAGAGAAAATTGGAAGATATGTTGAAAACTGAACTAAACTCAATTTTGACGGAAATGCAGATGGGACTGACTTGCGATTCACGGCAGTATACATATGTATTAGACTGGCCCTTAAACAGCACCGTGCACACAGGAGTAATTTGGGTCAATCATGACCAAAATGGTTTTCTGTACTGTTGCGTCAATATTGACTTAAAACAAGTTTTATAAGAACTAATTTCGAACCGTTGCATAGCAGAATAATTAGAACAAATTCGTGGCCATAATTTCAAATTTTAAAAATTTAGCATTTAATCCCGCTATATTTTTTCCAAAGCCAATAGCCCACACAAACAGACGAAATTTCCATCGACCACTCATTTGTCGATCATTTCAAATTCGCTATGTTACTAATCTCACAACCAGAGGCGCGCACATCGTTTTTCTTCGCGTTTGACATTTCATACTACCGCCATCTGCTGGTCTTGTTGCACGAAACACCTGATGATGATAGTGTTTTGTCATCATTTTTGTATTCCATACAAATTGCATGGGAGCCAGAAAAGTAAGCCAGTCTTCTACGAATTATGTACTTAAAAATACTATTGAAAAGCTTGGAAACTTGATTGGTACACTTAACCCTCTCTTTCCCACAGCTTTGTTCGACAATTTAACTGTCAAAATGGGGTTTCTAAAATATGTGCTTGAACAAAAATTGTTGCAAATGAGATATATTATTCAAAATCATTACTTCATTGCTCAAAGTAGCTGTTACTATTATTTTCAAATTTTATAACAGTTGTCGATAAGATGAAAATTATTTTTTGATAATATTTTCGCATATGTCCAACTCTGGTTGCTAAATAACTATATTCAATTAAAAAATACCGTGTACCCACGCAAATTTGAACTTTACCATATGCAGACCATCGGGATTTTCTTTTAGCTTAATTGAATTTCTAGTTACATTTCTAGTTAGCGCCCACTAATTTGTATCAAACAATATTATTTCTCATCTGTTGCATGAATATGCTAACGATTGTTCATCAAAAATAATCACAAAAATTGTTTGTTCATAGCGGCATGTTTTTCGATACAATTTCTCGCTGATAGGTGGACCTTGCAACGGATTGAAATTAGTCTTAATTAAGCTATTAAATCGTTTTAAGTCAATATTGGGGCATGATTAAAAAAATTGAGGACAGAAAATAATTTTGGCTATTATTTACCCAAATTAGTCCTGTGTGCATCATCTCAATTAATTGGTTAATGAAGCCACAACATGCGGCAAACTACAAGCTTCGTTAAAAAAATATAACGGGATCAAAAGCCTCATTTTTTTTCAATTCAAAATTACGGCCACTGTTCTATGTTATGGTATAGAAGAGTGATGACTTTAGAATCATTAATTGTAATTTTCAAAGATTTTTGTAGATTTTTTTAAAAAGTTCATAATTAAATTACTTAACTTATTACGCGTGGTGAAGATGGATAAATTATGGGTGAAATTATGAAAAAAAATCCACGTGCTCGGCTGGCTCTTTACCGCACGTAATGAGTTAATTACTTTAACAACCATGCGGATTGGATAGCCGAAAAGCTTAATATAGGTGTTAATATTAATATGAGGTCATGTACAAATTACGTCACGCTCCAAGGGGGGGGGGTCGAGCCAAGCATGACAAGCCTTACTAAATTTTCTGAGAACTCATACAAAAAGTGTGACAAATGGGGGGAGGGGGTCGAAAAAGTGGAAATTTAGCGTGACATAATTTGTGTACCATCCCTATATTATATATATAAGTTTATAATGTTAAAATTTACCAGTTAAGACATCGACTTGAATTTGAAATGTTTCATCGTTTCAATTCAACCATACAAAACCAAGCCCTTTTAAGGCTGTGAACCGTTTCACCAGTTCGTTTAACTTTTAGTTAAAATTTGACAGCTCGGTAGTTATTTCCCCTCCGGTTACAAATAACCCTGCTCTGGAGCATGGTTAAACTTAACAGTTCGAAAGTTATTTTCTGCTCTTGTGAATTTGAGAATAACTAACCATCTGTCAACTTAGTTCTGAAATAACTACTCGACTGTCTAAGCTCAAATGGGTCGACCGCGATGTTCAATTTAACCATTTGAGGGGAAAATAACTAACGAAATGTCAAATTTTAACTAAAAGTTAAACAAACTGGTGAAACGGTTCACAGCCTAAAAAAAGATTGTAAGTATTTAAAATTTCAGTAATATATATTAACACTATTAAATGTTGAAACATATCTTAATGCGTATTAAATAATAAATAATATTATTACAGGTGTGGACTCTTTTTTATGCGAGCATGGCGTCATCAAACACAAGCATATACAACACTGCATTACTACGAACGCTTACTGGGGCCTTGAAATCAATGCACATGCTTTGATAAATTTTATTATGCTGTGCCGCGAAAAAGGTTATGATTTAGAAATCACATTGTGGCAAAGCCAAGCATGTGAAAGCTTCTTCCGCTCGGCCCGATCGTTCACATCTACAGAATCGACAGTAGTCAACTTCAACATGAAGACGTTTGAGTCCAGACTTAACAGGATTGAAGCCAAAACTGATATTATGTACAGAGAGAAGGATAATTTTACTTTTCCGCGTTTGAAGAAACAAGAAGCCAATAGTAGGCAAGAAAATTTACCCTCTAACACCGAAATAACGGATATTGTTGAAAAAGCTAAAATTGAAGCAAAACGATTGCTAGAGTTGTTAGGAGTAAAGATCAGTGCTGATTCTTTCAATGAGTGTATATACATACGGAACCCCAAAACGAAACGCGACGAACACACCGGAGAGTTGGAATTCGTCTCTGTATCTGAACCACCTGACGACATCGGTGATAGTAATGATGTGTACGATTGTGAAGATCTACTCGCAGGAACAAACTTCAAAGATGCTTCTGGATTCAATCAAAGAAATACTTTCAAAATTCGGAATAAGAATGGTAGGATCGTCCACGTGAAAAAATCTACTTTCATATGGACACTACAATCCGAAACAGAAAGGGTGTCACCGGATAGATTACAGAGATTTCATGATTCATCCAAACATATTGCTTATACATTAACTTTTCAAAACACAGTTCTTGAAGAAATCAAAGTAGGAGAGTGGATTCTGATTGCTTCGCACAATAAGTTTCTAGTTTGTAAAGTTTACGGTTTTATGTATTTAAGCGGTAAAAAAACAGCTTATTCTCGGAACAGTGCTCCGGTTAATGCACCAGAGGGTGTAGAAGCGAAGGGACTAGGTACACAGGGAACATTTTTTGAACTAGTCCTTTTCGATGAAGATTACATTCTTGAATTGTTGGATGATAGTGAAACATCTGTATTACAATCGAACATTATAAAACACATTTGGAAAAGCCTTCGTTCAACGCAGGATTATTGACCTTCGAGAAAGATTCAGCTGTTTATATTAAAACATTTGTAAGCTAATTTGATGTTCGGGGGTTTCTTGCATAAAAATAAAAGAAAAGTACCTACTTAGAACCACAATATTTCTGTATTTATTTTTGTAAAATGTGTATTTAGTATGTAACGTAAATACATCATATTGTATAATTAATTTATTATTATAACACCAACAAAATCATGATTACACACATACTGCCCCTCTTTGCACAACAGTCCCATGTTGGCAAACGACAAACTGAGAAAAAGACGATTGAAATGTGGAAACAATTTCGCTCCATTTTGAGTCTCTATTTGGCCTAAACTGTGTTATATTTCTACATATCACTATTTGTTGAGTACACGAACAAACCTGATAAATTTCTTTTGAATTCAATTTGAAAATTTGCATAAAATGCACAAAAATCGTAGCGAGACTGTTATGGCGGCGTCCATTTATTACGTAACGCTAAAATTGGAAAATTTTGACCCCCTCCCCCCCCTCCGTAACGCTTTTTGTATGAAAAATTTTAAATTTTTGTATGAGCCGTAACGCTTGAGCCTACACCCCCCCTCCCCCTTGAGCGTTACGTAATTTGTGGATGCCGCCTATGCGAATATATACAATATGGATTCATTCAAATATTACGTAACGCAAAAATTGTCGATTTGGGAGGGAACGTAACAGCTTTTGTAAGGGAAATTTTAAATTTTTGTATGGACCGTAACACCATGCAAGACCCCCTCCCTCCCCCTGTTGCGTTACGTAATATTTGAACGATCCTTAATATAACAATAGAGCTTAGTGACATTTGAACACACGTAGACTAGCATACGCTCGTCATACACAGTTTGTTTTTGTTTTCCTTAAAGAAACTTGCACACGCTTTCCAGACTCACCAAAATGCATATGGAAATATTACCCAATTTGAAAAATTTAAACCCGTTTTCTGCGTGTTTTTCGAGACTGAGTGCATATTGTTTTCCTCTAAGGTTCACAACTACATCTACACTAGGGTACCCATACCATTGGGCGTGAAAACCACTATACCTGAGAGAGACTCGCGAAGAGGAAAAATATCAACGTCATATGCAGCCCAGATTTCGCTGTCACGAAACGTCAAATGCAGCCCGTCGCGAAAAAGTGAAAAATATTGTATTCAACATAAATTATTATTAAAAAATTCAATCAGTGGAGCAGTTTTTCCAAAGATGCTGATAAATCTAAACACAAGACTAGTTATTTATAATGTCTGCTACGCTTGCTGGCATGAAATTTCACTCAAAATGCCGTTTATGCTTCGGTGTGATTCAAACGCAATAGTTTTTTTTTTTTTTGCTGCGATGGTCATGTGAGAGCTTGAACGACTTGCTCAAGATTGATGTAAATAATGAGGGGAACAAGAAAAAAACTCAGCAATCGCAGAAAAAGAAGACCGTCTCCGCGAGTCTCGTCTCAGGTGCATACCAGTCCCATTATGTTCATCGCCTCGTTCGACACCTACTAAAACACTCATTGTTATTAAAGCACTGGTTGTTTCATTTGCTTTATGTTCTTTGGTCGTAAAAATTTAGTTATTATAGTACAGTCGACTCTTCGTAACTCGATGTTAAGGCGACTATCGAGTTAGGGAAATATAATGTTAAAGAATACAAAATCGGGGTAACTTTGGTTCAAGGGACCATCGAGGTATCCACGAAAACCCACATTTACTACAAATTCTATAACTCGATATCGAGATACGTAATATCGAGTTACGGATAGCTTACTGTATGTCCATGGATAAATCACCAGATAAAAAAAACATCGGATTAGATGATTTCTCAAAACACACGTCATGGTGTGGAATACGCTTACAGTCATGAGTCCCAGTCATGAGAGATCTAGAAGATCATTTTTTGAATAATGCGGAAATGAAATCCGATGGAATGATTCGAGATCTTTCAGAACAACTGACAGATTATCGTCATCTTCATCTGAACGGTGTGCAGGGCTGGATCTTCCTTCCTTCGTCGCCTTCGCACTTCGGGAAGTAGTAGTCCAGTAGACGCTCGGCCAGCTGAGCGGTTGTGTCCACGCCATTCACGGCGATGCTTCCGTACTGGAAGGCCAGTACTTCGTTGGCTTTCTTCCGGGAGAACTCTTTCAAGGAGACGGCCTTCTGCTGGGAGGCCTGTCGCAGTTCGCACATCTTCTCGGTGTTTGACCGTGCCGAGGACCTTGGACTTTGCCGATGCCCTTGACCAGGGTTTGGTCGATCAGCTGAAGCGGGTGGTCGAACTTGTGCACCAGTGGGGCGGGGATGCTTGCACGGTGGACCACATCCTCAGCCGTTCCGAAGGCCCAGCTCAGAAGGGGATTGTAGTATTTCACGCGTCTGTAGACATTTTTCGTTTGCTGCTATTAAGTAACGTCCACGGCGGGCGGTTTGAGCTGACTGATCGTTCCCGGTAGAGTAGGCTTCTCCGTTTTTCTTTCTTGTGGAGTCCGGCAATCAAATTTTCTCCAACAGAAATGCTGCCGGTCACAATAGGCCAGGGGAAGTGGTTCACCTAGAGTGAATTTCTGTCAAAGAAAAAGTAGATTTTGTATGAGATTTGACAGGAAAATGAATGACAAGTTCATCCACTTCTCCTGGCCTATGGACCTATGCACGAGTTCACTAATTTGACGTTTGAGCGGTGCCGAATTCACTCGTTGCCATGGTCACGTAAATAACACGGCACCGCTCAAACGTCAGATAGTGAACTCGTGCATCGGTCCATTGGAACTGAAGCAAAATAAACACCAACATTTGACATTTGAGTTTTAGGGATGCCCATCGATTTTTGTCCATTCGATAAATTATTACAGATTTTATTGGATTTTTTGGATTTCATCGATTTTTAGTGATTTATTATCCATTTTATTTATTTCGTTGAAAATTTGACTTTTATGAACATTTTTTGCATTTCGGCTTACTTTTGGCCTAAAATGGAGATAACCTGCAAGTGTCGTCCCCCTAGGTCAATGATGATTTTTCGAGAGTTGTTCTGGATGCTCGCCGCTGAGGTTAGCGGAATAATTTGCCAGTAATGGTAGAAAAAATTCTTGGTTCTGAATTCTCTTCTGTAGTGAAGAAAACAGCACTGTGATTAGCTGTTTTCTTCACTACATCTTCCAAATGATATAAATACTTATAAGGGCCTGTTCACAAATTTCATAACGCTGAAGGGGGTCAGTGGGAGTATTAGAAATGTTACAGTTCACACAAAATTCGTGGAATATTCCTCGAAATATTCATACAAAAAGCTTTACGAGGGGGTGGGTGGGTGTCTAAAATGGTCATTTTTGGCGTTATGAAATTTGTGAATGCACCCTAGCAAAGATGTGCTTTGATATATTGATTTGCTGTGGAACTTTTCTCTACGGGAGGAGTTTCTCAAAAGGATATTGTACCCTTTTAAGAAGCTACCTGGCAAGAGAAAGTTACATGCATAGAAGTAATGCATTTGCTACTGCGATATAGCAGTTTTTCCTTAAGGGGGCGTATTATACCTCTTCTTCTTCTTCTTCTCGGCATTACGTCCTAACTGGGACAGCGCCTACTTCTCAGCTTCGTGTTCAATGAGCGCTTCCACAGTTGTTAACTGAGAGCTTTCTTTGACAAATTTGCCTTTTTCGCATTCGTATATCGTGTGGCAGGTACGATTATACTCTATGCCCAGGGATGTCAAGGAAATTTCCATTGCGAAAAGATCCTGGACCAACCTAGACCTTCAGCATGGCTTTACTTTGTCGCCGCGGACTCTAACCGGCTAAGGGAGGCCCCGTATTATACCTGCCTACCCCATATCAAAATCTGTTTAGCAAGCTCTGCATGTCCCAAAGTTACACTAGAGAGTAATCTCACTTCCGCTTCATACAACAACTTGAAGTCCGGATCTACTAGAAGGTTATGATCACCAGGACTTGGAAAATAGTTGTGATCTAAATCGGTGAAGTTTTGCATTTTGCAAGGCTAGCATACCAACGAAGGATTTTCGTGCTACGCAGCGGCTGCAGCGGCCACTGGCACTTGTTTACTATCGTGGGGGAAGAAACGTCAATTTTCATGACTGATGTGAAGACACCGACACAGACAAAGCAAAGATTTCGATATTTATTTGGTGATTTTCAATAGGATAATGCTCATTAAATGAGATTTTTGGGATAATTTAGGATTTTGTCGATTATTATCATTTTACTGTGAACATTACTCAGCAGAACACACAAAATTAGTAAAAACTATTAAAATCCTTGATAATCGATAAAATGTGCAAAATCCGATAAAATCGATTTAATCTGGAGATAACTTAGAAAATCAAATGAAATAGGGTCTTATCGCACGAAAATTAAAACGAAATTGATTAGTGTCGTTCCCCTAGCTCCTGCCCCCTCTTTAGCTAACGGAATGGATCTTCTTCTTCTTGGCATTACGTCTCCACCGTAACGGAATGGATGTGCCATCGAAAAAATAGCTTTCAAACAAGAGTCTCAAGCATATTCCGAATGTGTTTCCTTGTCAATGATGATTTTTCGAGAGTTGTTCTGGATGCTCGCCGCTGAGGTTAGCGGAATAATTTGCCAGTAATGGTAGAAAAAATTCTTGGTTCTGAATTCTCTTCTGTAGTGAAGAAAACAGCACTGTGATTAGCTGTTTTCTTCACTACATCTTCCAAATGATATAAATACTTATAAGGGCCTGTTCACAAATTTCATAACGCTGAAGGGGGTCAGTGGGAGTATTAGAAATGTTACAGTTCACACAAAATTCGTGGAATATTCCTCGAAATATTCATACAAAAAGCTTTACGAGGGGGTGGGTGGGTGTCTAAAATGGTCATTTTTGGCGTTATGAAATTTGTGAATGCACCCTAGCAAAGATGTGCTTTGATATATTGATTTGCTGTGGAACTTTTCTCTACGGGAGGAGTTTCTCAAAAGGATATTGTACCCTTTTAAGAAGCTACCTGGCAAGAGAAAGTTACATGCATAGAAGTAATGCATTTGCTACTGCGATATAGCAGTTTTTCCTTAAGGGGGCGTATTATACCTCTTCTTCTTCTTCTTCTCGACATTACGTCCTAACTGGGACAGCGCCTGCTTCTCAGCTTCGTGTTCAATGAGCGCTTCCACAGTTGTTAACTGAGAGCTTTCTTTGACAAATTTGCCTTTTTCGCATTCGTATATCGTGTGGCAGGTACGATTATACTCTATGCCCAGGGATGTCAAGGAAATTTCCATTGCGAAAAGATCCTGGACCAACCTAGACCTTCAGCATGGCTTTACTTTGTCGCCGCGGACTCTAACCGGCTAAGGGAGGCCCCGTATTATACCTGCCTACCCCATATCAAAATCTGTTTAGCAAGCTCTGCATGTCCCAAAGTTACACTAGAGAGTAATCTCACTTCCGCTTCATACAACAACTTGAAGTCCGGATCTACTAGAAGGTTATGATCACCAGGACTTGGAAAATAGTTGTGATCTAAATCGGTGAAGTTTTGCATTTTGCAAGGCTAGCATACCAACGAAGGATTTTCGTGCTACGCAGCGGCTGCAGCGGCCACTGGCACTTGTTTACTATCGTGGGGGAAGAAACGTCAATTTTCATGACTGATGCGAAGACACCGACACAGACAAAGCAAAGATTTCGATATTTATTTGGTGATTTTCAATAGGATAATGCTCATTAAATGAGATTTTTGGGATAATTTAGGATTTTGTCGATTATTATCATTTTACTGTGAACATTACTCAGCAGAACACACAAAATTAGTAAAAACTATTAAAATCCTTGATAATCGATAAAATGTGCAAAATCCGATAAAATCGATTTAATCTGGAGATAACTTAGAAAATCAAATGAAATAGGGTCTTATCGCACGAAAATTAAAACGAAATTGATTAGTGTCGTTCCCCTAGGCTGTAACGACGAATGCAACCATGATAAATATCTTTACTTCTATAAAGTTAAAATTATTTTGCTACTTTTGGCACGAATATCCGGTAAGTTGGGGGACAATCCATACAAAATACAAATTCTATACTTTTCACCACTAATTGAAATTCAGTTCGTTGAATTGTTTTTGTATTGTACAACAATACACGAATTGCTAATCAAGACCAAACATGAACAATATATCGTATTGTATTTTCAAAATGTATGTATGAGAAAATATCTAGATTTGTATTGTTACGATACTTAACCACCCGTGCATTATATTGCAAAAATCTCATATACCATACAGTGAACTGTTCAAAACAATATATTGTACAGTAATTGTATTGTCATTTCACAATATTCTGTATTGTATTTCCAATATATTGAATGGTACTGTTCCAATACGTTATATTGTTTTTGTATTGTATTTTTTATCCGGGTGGAGTTATCTTGCAATTTGGAAAACAATTGGGTCCTAAAATTTTTAATGAAATCTTGTTTTTATTTTATAACATGAAAGAGCATGTTACTGTAACTACTTTAGCAATTTTTCCCGCTCAAATAATGGCTATATCATGTTTAAACTTTAATTTAAAAATTTGGTCCATAAATGAACCTTGACACTTTTGATCATGTTTGACGTTCGCTTAGTCGACAAAAACACCACAGGAGTTTTAGTTCGACCACTGGGGTTGTTCCTATCTGACATTTCGGAAGGGACACGGAAAACAAAATACACCCAAAATTTGAGTTTAAGCCGAAGGATGTGACAAAATCTAAAATAATGTTTTTTGGGCTTAAGGTGCAAGAGAAAATGACACAAAATTCAAAACTGAAAAAGCAGTTTTCTCGTTTTAAAACAACAAATTGATGAAAATAAAAACACACAGCCTTTTTATTTGGCAAATAAAAGAGTTGTGTGTTTTTATTTTCTTCGATTTGTTTATTTAAAAAGAGAAAACTGCTTTTTCAGTTTTGACTTTTGCACCATTTTTACTAGGGTCTTAAACCAACGAAAAACATTAGAAAATTGAGTAAACATGTGTTTTAGCCTAAACTTAAGCGTTTGGCACTAAAATTGGGACAGGGCTTTAGGACCCTATTGTATCCAATATCGTGTGTAGTATTTATCGGTGCCTCCCTCCCAGGTTTCGACCTTTTCAAATCGAGCTGCATTATGCGGCTCCACTGTTGGTTTCACACATGCAGGGTTCACTGTCTGGTTAGAGTGCGGCCCTGTTTTTTTGTTCTGTGGGAAAACGTCATTTTTATTTATATTTTTCTTCAGTCGTGTCGGGTCAGCAGCGCGGTGTGGATGTCTGTTTTCTACGTTCGGTCGTTTGTGAAATCGAAATTGACATGAATTTGCTGTACAGAAGCTGTGACGAATCCTTTGTATAGTTGTTGTTCAATTATTGGCGGTTTTGTGCTTTTCTTTGGCACTAGTAAAGAAAAACAGGCGAAATTATTTTCATTGACCCAGGAATTGTTGACGCGAAACATTCAAGATGAAGCAGCTGGAAGAATCGCCAGCCTTGTGCCGCTCGGAGGGAAATATTTTCTGGTGGATTATGTCCACCATTTGGCTTCCGTTCACATTGCCCCATCTGATATTTAAAGTCATTGGCATGATTAGGGAGCGACGATACCGCGAGTGTCTGCCGGGAAAGGTGAAACTAATTACAATGATTGACTCTGCAATAATACCTATAAGACATGGTGGAGTGATTTGCGTTTTTCTTTCGCAGGTAGTTCTAATTACTGGCGCCAGTTCCGGATTGGGAGAAGCCTTGGCCCACACCTTCTTCCTGGCAGGGTGCAAAGTGGTTCTGGCTGCCAGACGGAAAGATGAACTCGAGCGGGTTCGGAAAGATTTGCTGGCACTTCACACGGTAATTATTGTTTGATAACTCCTTGTAATCGTCATACCTATGTATAATGCTTAACTTGAGCTTTTGAACGCAAATATTTAATTATGATAAGCGTTTGTTGGTGAAGATTATGACTAGTCTCCTGATCATCTTGAACCATGATTGAAAGATAAGAATATGATCTGTTGCATTGTAAACTAATGATCATTGAATGGAAGTTCAACCACTAGGGTGGTTCTAAAGTTGCTTCCATAGGCATTCATTTTTATTATTCGTTCTGAGGAGAATCATTTTTGATGCCTATTGCACATTAATGTCTTCCTCCATAAGCAAATAATTGTATAATTAATTATGTAAGTCGTAATGTTTGAATATTAACTTTTTTGGAATTCCAAAAGCCAGCAATTTTTACCGAACATTTTAAGTGTGTACATATTTTTCTGTAAGGATACTCAACGTGGCTAGTGAAGGTGAGCTTGTCATTGATCATCATACCCCACGAATCTTATTTGAGATATTTTCAAGAATACCATCCAACATTTGGCTTGCAATAATCATAGAATATTTTTTAGTCATTGCTGCTGTTCTGTTTTCTAAAATTCTGCCATGAACCATTTCGTGAATTATTTCCCAGAAAGGCCAAAGATATCTTTAAGTACTCCTTTAAGAGTTTATTTAAGGCTTCATGTTAGGATTTCTTTAGTATCAACACCAGCAACTACTATAGTAATCTAAATACTTCTACCAGATGGCTCAAATTCCTCCAAAGATTAATTCAAGATTTTTCAAAGGATAGCTTTACAAACTGCTCCAAAGTAGGTACTAACAGTGATTTATTTTTCGAAATTTCTCTTGGGATTCCTTCAACTATATTTCTAGAAATTCCTGCAAAAATTCGATCCAAATCTATTTGCATTAATCCATGAGTTTTCCCTAGAATATTTCTCGATAATTTCCTCATGAACTTCTTTTACTTTTTTGTCCATAATTGGAATCTACTTATCATATCATTTCTATTAAAACTTATTTTTAAAAAAATTGCTGAATAAATTTCTGAAGAAATCCTTGCTTGAAATATTGGAAAAGTTTTTGAATAAAAATGTTTTTTTTGGGGAAGAAAAGAAACTTCTGAAAATAAATCTTTCGGCATTCTCTCTTGAATCAAAATAAGGGAAAAGGTGAATCAAGATATATTTCTACAATAGCTTCAAGAATTTCTTGAAGAACTTCTTCAAAATTCATCAGAAGAACTTAAGGAAAAATCTCATATGAAACACTTTGACAAACCTCTGGTAAATTTATCGAGAATCCCCTAGAGAAATTTCTGCATGAATCGCTGAAGGAATTCTTGGGTGTTATGCCTCGAGTAATTCCCGAAAGGATCTGAAAGGGTACGCCTGGATACATAATCGAGAGACATCCCTTTAGACATTATTTTTAATCTCCTGAAAAAAATGTCAATACAAATCTTCTTCTTCTTCTTCTTCTTGGCATTACGTTCTTACTGGGAAGGAGCCTGCTACTCAGATAAGTGTTCTTATGAGCACTTCCACAGTTATTAACTGAGAGCTTTCTTTGCCTAAGTTGCCATTTTCGCATTCGTATATCGTGTGGTAGGTACGATTATACTCTATATGCCCAGGGAAATCAAGGAAATTTCCATTACGAAAAGATCCTGGACCGACCGGGAATCGACACCCTCAGCATGACTTTGCTTTGTAGCCGTGGACTCTAATCACTCGGCTATGGAAGGCCCCAATCGTCAATACAAATATTCTAGGCAAGTCCTTGGGAACTCCCATGACTAAGTATTTTTGTCACTATATTGAGTATAATCAAAAACTGATATTACTACTGCAGTCTTCCTTTATATATGTTAGCATTGTAGACGAATTCAAATTTGAATTAAAATACAAATAATTACATATCTTTTCAGACCGTCGTGACGCATTCCCCTGTGGTAGTTCCGTTGGATCTATCGGATATCAACTCGCTCCCGAATAAGGTAAAAGAAGTGTTGGAAATCCACGGACAAATAGACATTCTCATCAATAACGGCGGGATAAGCGTCAGGTCGGACTGCCTATCCACAGCACTGGACGTCGACATCAAGGTGATGTTGGTCAATTATTTCGGCACGGTGGCCTTGTCCAAAGCTTGTCTCCCATCGATGATCAAACGCAAGGAAGGCAGAATTGTGTGCGTTTCAAGTGTACAGGGCAAGTTCAGTATTCCGCATCGCTCTGCATATGGTGCCTCAAAGCACGCCCTGCAGGCGTTCTGCGATAGTCTCCGGGCAGAAATGGCTGAGAACAACGTGAGGGTGACATTAGTTTCACCAGGCTATATTAACACTGCGCTATCGTTCAATGCACTCACTGGCACCGGGAAGCAGTATGGAAGTAAGTTAATGTTTAGTATTATTCTCAATAAGGTCCTAAAATTTTTGAGTGTTCTTGCTACTACCTTGGCAACTTTTTCCGCTCAAACAACGGCTATATCATATTTAAAATTTAATTTAAAAAATGGGTCCAAATATGAACCTTGACACTTTTGATCATGTTTGACGTTTACTAGTCGACAAAAAACGCCACAAGGGCTAACCTTTTTTACCCTGGGGTTGTTCCTATTTGACAGTTCGGATGGGACACGGAAAACAGAATACACCCAAAATTTGAGTTAAACCCAATGGGTGTGACAAATTATCAAAAAAAAAAAAACTGGAAAAATGATTTTTGGACTTAAATTAACGAAAAGCATTTAAAAATTGAGTAAAAATGTGTTTTTAGCCTAAACTTAAGCGTTTGGTACTAAAATTGGGTAGAGAATAAGATGAATGGATTATCAGGTTATTTAGAAAGTTTAACACTGTTAAAAAAAATTATAGAGAGAACTAAGATTTAGCAAGTAGGCATTGATTTTGAGGTGAGAAAAAGAATTCAGTTTTGTGACAGAGCGTGGGTTGAGCAATCACTGTTTGGACTCAATATTGGACTCAACTTTAAATCAACCTCTGAGTGGGTTGATTGGACTCATCAAGTATTTAATGATAGATTTTATTTGGATGATAAATATTATGTAATTATAGTTATCTGTATACTACTTTATTGAAGTTTGAAACAAAGAATGTCGAGCATATGAAACACACAAAATTTGAATTCGTACGATATTACAAGCTGTCAACTAGAGAACAGCAAGATTCAGCAGAAATCTCTAATTTTCATGTGATGAACAGCAGCTCAACATCGACGGATTCCAGCACACGGGCAAGTTTGGGACAATGGCAGAACTTCTTTATATTTAAATAATAAGACTTGGTTTCAGTTCTTTCCTCTCCAAAATCTTTTTTAATAAACTGGACTCACTGTAAATTGATGATAAGAAGTTTGATTGTTGTAGTAATGTTTCATTGTACGTAACAACATTCTTCAACATCAGCATTCTGATTTGAACAATCAGTGGATGGTGAAATATTGTACAGGAACCTTGAAATAAATATTGTGCCTTTGCAGCTTTGAGCAGCTATAGCCACAGTATTCTGAGTAAAACATGTAGATTTTATTACACATTTGTTATTCAGCTCTGAACGGTTTAAGCTATCATACTCATGAAGGAGCACAGCAATTTTGGATATGCAGCTATTAGAGGCTGAGGCTATGGCACTCTGAGAAGTGCATGGCAAGATTTGATAATATAAAAAGTAAGATTTTATCTGAAAATACCTTTCTATAATTATATGAAATAATATTTGCAACAAAGCATTTCAAACCCGACCACTAGATTGCAACAGAGTTGTAAAATATTTTGTTTCTCAGTCAGCGCATTTTTTCTAACAAAATATGTTATAATTTTGACTAATTAGCAGTTAAAATAACCAAAAATTTAACACAAGCTCTTCTACACTGAACAAATTTGAAAAAATACTCTAATTTAAACATTGTAACTCTTTTTGTTTCAAATGTAACTCATTATGTTATTTTTCATAACTGAATTCTAACAAAATTTGTTGTTTTCTTTACATGAATAAAAGCACACATGTATGAGCAATTGCTATATTTTTTTATAACAAATTATGTTTTAAATTGAAACAAATTTTAAACAGCCTTTGTTATTATAACTGATTCTTTCATTTTCACCTTCAACTCAAAGTGCTTCTAATAAAAATGAAATAAAATTTGTTATTTGTAATTATTCTCGATATCATTGTGATATAATTTCATTGCAATCCAATGGTTATATTTTGTACAACACTAGTGGAAGAATCTTGCTTATCGTACAAAACAGTAAAAAACTGTATGGTAGATGAACAGTTGATGTAGTCAAAGTTCTAAAGTCTTGAGAATACAATTAAAGCATGTAGAATATATCATTGCGTGTTTTAAAATTTAAAATATGAATCAATATTAGGGAAAAGTGGGACCGTTTGATCGCCTTAAGGGAAAGTCGATAAAAGTGCTGAAATATTATAGTTTCTTAGGACTTTTGCATTATTTTTAACAATTTTTGGATTCATACACTTCATCTACATGATTTCCGTTGTCTCATAAAGTTCATTGATTATTGATTTTTCAAAATTTGTAATTTTTTGAGTCGATTTTTTACCGATGAGGTGATATGAGCACCCTATTTTTTGCTGTTAAGGCTAAGTTTTTTGTCATTCGTTTTGGCAGCTATGTTGGCATTGCAGCTCGCAATTTTAAAGTAATAAAACTCAGTCTTCAAAGTTCATATTGAGCCAAAAAAATGAGCTGACATGCAGAAAGTATTCTGATACTTTTTCAAGTGCAATACCAACATACTTATTGCCAGTAACTCGAAATTGAGAAATGATTTAGCTATAATCATCACCTACACGTACACATTTCAATGACGGCCTACTCCACCTTAAATCATATCATTTATTAGGAAAATTCAATTAACTTTTTCATTACACTTGAAAGTTATTAGTATTTATAAACACTCCGTGCGAATAGAATAAATTTTTAACAACATTTTAACAACCAAACAACATCATTCTAAAATGATGAAATTTGAAAGAGCAGGCAATATGGGCAGATTTTTATGAACATCTTTGATTTTTTTCCCTTGAGTTTAGAACAGTGGCTTTTAACATGCCTATTCCTTCATTTCCTTGTCAGCTTTGGGGTTGCACGCTATTTCGGATGAAATTTCAAGAATTTGTGCAGTTTTCAATTAGCTGAACTACCACTAATTGTGAAAATGAGATTTTGGTGTTCTGATGGGTACTTCAAAGCTGGAAAACTTAATAAACAAGAGTATCACTCAAATCAGAAACTTAAATATAGGTTTAAAGTTAATTTTTTTCGATTTGTACATTCTATCATGGTAGTTTGAATTTGAAAAACTCAATTTAAAATACCTTTACGTTGGTGAAGAAAGTGGATGGTGTAAATAAGGAATTTCAGTAAAAATGAATAACTACTTAGATACACAAAATGAATAGAGTAAATAAAGAATTTCATTAGAAAATTTGGATCACTCGAGTTTGATTATTGATACTTGCAGAAAATTTATTTAATATATTGACCATTGCACGAATATTTAGTTTAAGTGCAATATCACATTCTTTAGCACGAGTATTGTCAAAAGTATTTAAAAAAAACATCTATCGCTTTGAAGCTCAGTGAAGAAAATAGTGCATGGTATTTTGTTACACTACTTTTAATGTTTTCTATTTTTTGGTTAAAGTTTTAACAGTATTTTTAAAAATAAAAAAAAACTTAATTACATTAAAGACGTTCTATTAATAATTATATAAAGATTTATTCAAATAGACATTTTTTTACCTTTAGTGTTCTAAATAAACTGTTATCTTTCAAATGAAGATTCGCAACTTTTTAGCCACAAATTACATGAGAATACAAACGAAGAAACAGAAATAAAAAAGAAAAAGAAAAAAAATGAAAAAAGAAGTAAAATTTCCATGCAATTTAAGAAGTTTGGCAAGTAGAAAATAACAAAAACACACGAACGATTTGTTTGGTATACTATTTGTTTCACGTTAAGTATAATAGGCGTATTTGGTATGGATCGTTTAATTTGGTTTTCTAATACTTTAACATTTTAATAATAGACTTTTCCCTACAGAAATGAAAGCCTAGGAAAATTTGAACCAATTGAAACTATCCTTGAATTATAAATGCTTCTGCTTATGTAGATCCTCTAGTCGATTAGGGGATGCTACTATAAAAACTTGGAGAACCAATCGTTTGCATTGATAGATTCATAAAAAAAAACAGTTTATTTTATAATGATCTATGTTTATTCTAGAAAGTAGGAGAGAGAGAGAGAGAGACAAGGCAAGCTCGAAGCAATTTTAATGGAAAATTAAACCTACTCCAAAAAAGCTTATTTTATTTTTCAAATTAATGATATTTTTCGGATTTTTTGTGTTTGGCGTTTTATGGACTTTGTGATGTGGACTGGTGCTTTGAAACAAACAAAGGATGCTTCTTCGCATAAGTCAAAGAGAGTACATCAATCAAAAAGACCGAGACAAGCTGAACGCCATACAAGATAAAACATGAATATGAAAATCAGCCAAGTAACTGAAAAAATAGGAAGCTTAAATTAGATTATGGCATCTGAAATGGAAAGTTCAAGTGTTCATGAAATATTCAAAAATGAAATCTATGCTGACATAAACTTATTTATTTATTTATTTACACCGTCTTCGATATATCGTACAGACTGAATTTAGTATATAAAAAAAGTAAAATCAATTTCTTATTCTATTTAAAAATATGTTCTTCGTCACGTCAAAATCAAATTTGTCTCCAACATCGTTGAATGCTCGCAAGCAAGAACTCAAAGAACTGTTATAACCATAGTTAGTCCGATGATTTGGTATATACAGAAGAACAGCGTTCCGAAATCTTCTAGAAGGAGCATTGAAACTCAGCAGCTCCAGTAGTGCAGGGCAATCTATTCCCCCTTTGATCAGGTCGAATACGAACAAACGTTGCTGATTGGTACGTCTGGCTGACAAAGATTCCAATCTTATCAGCTGGCATCGTTCATGGTAGCTCGGCAAATTCCTTGCATCGTTCCACGGTAGCCTACTCAGCGCAAACCTGAGGAATTTTTTCTGCACTCGTTCTATTGAAAGTATCTGCGTAACCTGAGATGGACACCAGACAGGAGAGGCATATTCTAAGATGCTCCGCACCAAAGAACAGTACAGCGTTTTTAAGGCGTAAACATCTGTGAAAGAGTTGGTGTGCCTTCGAATCATTCCTAGAACGGAGAATGCTTTGGCGACAGTCAGCCCGATGTGCTCGTTAAATCTCACCTTGAAGTCTATCGTAACACCAAGGTCGCAAATTGAATTAACGCGGACTAGCTCCTCCGCCCCGATGAAGTACCGATGCTGGTAAGAGGTGTTACAGCGAGTAAACGAAATTATTTTACATTTCCCGCTATTCACGCGCATGCCGTTGTTGTCGCACCAGATGAGCATGATGTCGATGTCCTCCTGGAGGGCGATGCAGTCCTGAGGAGATGACAATAAATGGATTCTCAAGATCATATTGCATTCCAAATAGGTTCCCGATGCGATGCGTTGTTATGAGAAGATACATTGCGATGCGACTTGGAAATCTGGAATATCAATAAGCAATTCAAGATTAAGCTGAACATACAAAACATACTGTCAACATTCAATACTTAAGTGTAGACGAGGAAGGCTATGTAGAGAATAAGATGAATGGATTATCAGGTTATTTAGAAAGTTTAACCAAAGACACATTAAAGACCTCCATGTCTCTTGCAGTTGCCCAAAATTTTATGGCTCATAAGGTAATCTAGAATGCCGTGAAAAGTGTACTACGATCTGTCAAACTTGGGTACCTTTTGCACTAACGAGGGACCATATGCAGTACTAGAAGTGGTACCGAAACTGAGCGCGAGTCGGACGGACCTGGTTTAACACTGTTACAAAAAAAAAATGTTTTTATAGATAGAACCACGGTGTACTAAATTAAGAAGGTGATATATTCCGAAAACTGACAGCTACTTGACGACGTCAATCCTATCCACCTCGAACAAATTTTCGAAAAAATTGATCTAGTGGTCCGGATGGTATATGGTACGATAGGAGTGAAGTCACATGTTTACAACCAAACTTGATGTTTACATCAGTGAAGAGCCTGCCTTGTTAATTTTTTATGCCGTGGATAGAACTAAGATTTAGCAAGTAGGCATTGATTTTGAGGTGAGAAAATGAAATCAGTTTTGTGACAGAATTTGTAGGAGAAAGATGAAAAAATGAATACAGTCGAGAACAAGAAAACGAAAACTAATTAAATGGACCGATGCACGAGTTCACTAATTTGACGTTTGAGCGGTGCTAAGTTCACTCGTTGCCATGGTCACGTAAATAACACGGCACCGCTCAAACGTCAAATAATGAACTCGTGCATTGGTCCATTTTGACTGTCCGAATGAGAAACGTTCCGAAGTCTACATCAATGTTCTGGGTCACGACAAGGGCTTTATGACCCTATTGACGAAAATAATTGAAAAGCACTCATATACTCAAGCAAGCATTCATGAGCAGATCAAAGGTCGAAAATCAATTAGGGTTCAAGAAATCGAGACAACAATGAAAGGCGGAATCGAATGAGAAAAAACTCAAAAGTAAGAATTCGGTCCTAAAATGTTTGATGAATTATTGTTTTTATTTAATAATACGAAAGAGCATGCTCTTGCAACTACTTTAGCAATTTTTCCACCTCAAATAAGGGCTAATTTGAGTTAAAACCAAGGGGTGTGACAAAATTTCAAAAAACCTAAAACAATGTGTTGTGGGCTTAAACCAACGAAAATCATTTAAAAATTGAGTAAACATGTGTTTCTGACCTAAACTTAAGAATTTGGTACTAACATTGGGACAGGGCTTTTGAACCCTATACCACAAATGTGTAAGAATAGGCGGAAAGGCCATGCTTTTAAGGTAAAGATGAATGGAATCCAAACCTCAAATCTTCATTCATCATTCATTTATTGGTATTACATTGTTATTACCTGGGAGGGAGGCGCAGATACTACACACGAAATATGACACAAAGTTATTTCAAACTGCAAGAAAACTCCAGCTTGCCAATGGCAATCAAGGCAGACTTGATGAAAATCGCTAGTTTTCTTTTGTTGTGTACCTCCGATCGTTCTGGACAAAGATGGAAAAAGGGCCAAATTTTTCAATGCATTTCATTTTCGTTTTTATTGGAAAAAGTATAATGTCGCGTATTTTAATACTTTATTAGTCAATCAGAATATAAGGTGCTATCGTGACATTATTTTTGAATAAGCATGAATAGCTTTTCAATCGATTTTTGTCACATTTGATAAAATGCAAAAATATGTTTTGATCAATTACGCGCTTTTATCATGTTTGTCCATTGTTTAACATCTAGGCTCACAGTGACAGTTCGTGACAGCAGAATCTCGGCTCACTTAGACGTACATAAATTTCGTATCGGTTTCTCCCTCCCAGGTTATTACAATAAAACCGCGTCAACAATTCCACAGATCTCCGTATTTCACGGCTAACATTGTTGTTCGCCAAGGTTGTCAGCAAGGATCCGAGGTAAATGAATTAATGAATTCATCAACCACCTCGAAGGTATCCCCGTCAATCGTAACGCTGGTTCCTTGGCGAGCCCTGTCGCGTTCGGTTTCGAAGCATTCACCACCAGTCCGACTATTGTTGCTTCGCGTTTCCGGTGGGTGTAGGGAAAAGTGGGGCAGTTTGGCCACCTTAAGAAAATAATGTCCTACGACGTACGTGATAATGAAGTACCATCAGTGCACCAGCTGCCCCTATTTCCGCTCACTAGTGTAAAAATTGATTTTTCGTGTCAAAAACCAACATGTTTTGCACGGATATATTCTAGCAATATTAGGAACTTTCAAATGAAGTCGTGTGACATTATTTTCATTTGATAAAATAGTTCTTTATGACCTTGTGAGCGGTTATTGGGTCACTAGGTATTTTTGTGTGTTCCAATAACCGCTCATGCAAAAAATTAAACAAAATTTTAAAGAAATGTCGATTTTAGTACCGTGAGGGCCCCTAACTCTGCGCAGCTCCTAACTCTGCACACTTTTAACAAAATCCACCAAAATCTGGTAAAATACTTAAATTTTTGTTTAATTTTTTTTTCATATATTGCTACAATAGTAATAAGAAAGTACGCGGAGAATTTTCTTGACAAATTTACGTTTATCACTTTATTAAAAATTAAAACAGCTTTAAAAATATTGAAAAACGTCCAAATTGACTGCCCGTTAGCAAAAATGCTAAGGGAGTACCTCATCACTTAAGTCATTTGAAGCAAATTAAAGAGAATATATTTCAGATTTTTAGTACGTAGGCACTAGTTTATTTGTCGAGCAATCATCACTGGTAAAGTGCAACTTATTTTCGCTTCATTTTCTTATTCTTCTTAAGTGCGCATAGTAAGGAACCATTTTTCAACTATGTTCCTTACTATGCGCAGCAGTTATAAAACGTTATTTTCAACATACAATCAACCCTCCAGAGGTCGATATTGAAGGGAACCATCGACTTGTCGACACCATCGAGATATGGAATAGAAATGCTTTGGAAAATTGTTTGAGGGGCCCATCATAGTAAGGGAAGATTGAAAAATGACGTTCATCATATTTTAAAGGATTTCTACACTCCGTCCCCTCAATCCCCTGTCGCGATTTTTACAGTACTTAATGCATGCATTGTCACCATTTCGTAGACTCCTCCTCCCCTGAACGATGGGCGTGATTTTTGAATGCTCCCTAACCATGCAATAAAATAATTTAGATTTTTTGTATAGTTTAATGAGTCAATATCAAGTAATGGAACATCGGGGTTTAATCGTATTTGCTATATAGAAACGCCAATAAAGTACTGTTATTGATCTGCAATAGGAATCGTTCATTAATTACGTCACGCTTATACAGAGCGGCGATACTTCTCGATTGAGTGATGAACAATACATTTTCTTCAAACCCGGATCCGAGACAATTATTTAATACCAAACCAGGACCCGAACCGAACCGAAGAAAATTTGATTTTTATATTTTCTAGTGAAAACAGTCAAAGCTAATTGTTGCCAACACTGGAAGCAACTGATTATGTTGCTCGGATATCGTTGGCGCCATAGCAACCGGATAACAAATCTAAGTAAGGTGCGGCTGAAAAAAATGATACTGAACGAAAAATTCAAGCGATCAAGACGTGCGAGAAGAAAAACTTATCAAACTAGTTAAAATTAGAAAACTTAATGTTAAATTAGTTCTAATCCTAAATGTAAAATAAAATTAGTTAAAATTACTTTGAAGCATTTCATTCGAGTTTGGCTGGTAAAATCCTACAAATAGTATTTGTAGCAGCTGTAGCAGGTGAGTGCTGACGGTGGCCTTCAATCTGTGGCCATTCCGTTCCGCCGACTGGATTTTACCTTGGCCCTTCTTCTCCGGCAGGTGAGTGCTGACGGTGGCCTTCAATCTGTGGCCATTTCGTTCCGCCGACTGGATTTTACATTGGTCCTTCGAATACCAAACGCCAGTTTATATGGCACAACAGTTGCGCCGCTCTAGAAGAGGAACTAGAGGCGAAGTACCAAAGCGACTAGAAAATTACTTTGTTCAACTTCCACATCAACCAACCATGTTACGTACTCCTGTAAATGAACAGCAGCAGAACAAATCAGTCCAGCGAACTGCAGAACATGTCTCAGCCCGATCGGAAATGACGCGGAGAACGATCCTGTTTCTGGTTCTCGCATCTCGAAGGGTGCTGCCCACTCTGAAAGGCGTTCAAAGAAAAGCCTATCTTCTCGTATCAGCGAAGCTGACAGCCAACTGAAGGCTCTTTTGTTGGAAGAGCAGATCGAGGAGGATGAACTGAAGGCGTCTATCGAACGAGACAAAATTCTGGCTGAGAAACGATTAGCTGCGCTCCAGATAGAACAAGACCTGGCGTTGAAGACGGAAGAAAGAAAAGCAGAGTTCCTCAAGCGAAAGCGTGAGCGTGAACTTAAGAAGGAAGAACTTAAGACTGGTTCAAGTTACGGCTCGAGTGTCTGCAGCAGCAGAGGTAGCAGCTCGAGTGCGTACACCAGTGTATCTCGACGTGTCACCAAATGGCTCACCGAGTCAAAAACCGTGGAAGCAAGCAATACGAACAATCTGGAGTCAAATCGCATAATTCGCCCATCGTCCCGCGAGCCTGCAGCGAATGATGTACCTGTTCCCGAATCTGGCGTGAATGCAATCCTGTACGAAGCATTCAAGGCACTGCAAGGAAGAAACGTCAAGGACTTGCCGTCGTTTTCTGGTGACATCATGGAGTGGATGATTTTCGAAACTGAATTCAAAACGTCCACTGAGGAATTCCGTCTAACAGATCGGGACAATATCAGGCGACTGAATAAAGCGTTACAAGGTAAGGCACGCAAAACTGTGGAATCGCTGTTGTCTTCCCCTGACAACGTCGCTCAGATCATGAGGATGCTGAAATCGAACTTTGGACGCACTGAATGGGTTGTGGTCAATCGATTGGAAGCACTGCGAAAGTGAACTACCTAGCGAAGCCAAAACCGGTTGTATTCAATGTGAACAGCCGGGATGAGGAAACACCGAAGAAGTGTCCACTGTGTTCGGTAGGTTCCCACTTCAGTTTGGACAAATGCGAGCAATTTCGGGGACTTTCTGTAGCTCAACGTAGAACCACCGCCCGATCGTGCAAAGTGTGCTACATTTGCTTGAAATCGGATCACGCCAGAAGAAACTGTAAATCTTCAAAGAAGTGTTCAGTTTGTGGTAAAAACCACCACGAATTGGTACACAGCGATGAGTCACCTAGAAGCTTCCCGCCTAGTATGCCGAATGTGTGCAACGTGAATGGTAAAAACGCGAACACATTACTTCGTGTTGGAAAGGTGAGGATCAAAGGTCCAAATTGAGTCGAAGAAGTCTTCGCGCTATTTGATGAAGGTTCATCTTAGTCAATGATGGACGCTACCGTTGCTGCGAAGATTGGACTTCAAGGGCCAACGTCGTCTGTGAATTATCGTTGGACAAACGGTATATCACATAAGGAAGAAGATTCGATGATGCTCTCATTCGATATCTCTGGTCCTGCAGTTCAAGCAAAATGGTACAGAGCAAATTACATTCGTTCTGTGCAAAATCTCGACCTACCACCAATGAATTTCGACATCGAGAAGGTGAGGCAGCTGTACCCAATGCTTGATGAAGACAAACTAGCTGCTGTGCAAGGTGCTCGTCCCTGTATGCTGATAGGCTCGAACAACGCAGGTTTGATTGTACCACTGAAAACAATTCAATACTCACTGCATGGTCTACAACTAACTCGCTGCCACCTGGGTTGGACGGTTCATGGCTTGATCGAACCAAGCGATACTGCATCATTCGACAATCACGCTTTATTATGTGCTGAAGATGACGACGTCGAGCTGACGGATCTGGTGAAACAGATTTACAAGGTAGAAGATTTTGGAATCACCGGACAGTCTCCAAAAATGTCTGACGAGGATCAACGTGCCATCGATATTATGAACCGTACCATCACACGAAGGGGAGAGCGCTTCGAAGTAGGACAAATCTACAAGTACAACAATTTTTCGTTCCCGGACAGCAAGCCTCAAGCGTTAAGGCGACTACAGATTATCGAGAAGAAGATGGATTCTGACCTCGATTTCGCCGAGAAGTATTGCAGCAAAATTCAAGATTACATCAATAAAGGATATGCACGGAAACTGGAGCCTGATGAACTCACTGAAACACCGAACACATGGTACTTGCCCCACTTCAGCGTGGAGAGCGCTGGTAAATTTCGCTTGGTCATGGATGCGAAGGCCAAATCGCATGGTTTTTCTCTCAATGATTTGTTGTTGAAAGGTCCTGACCTCGTACCTGCCTTGATTGCGATTCTGATGCGTGCTAGGAAGAAGAAGATTGGCTTTGTGGCGGACATCAAAGAGATGTTCCACCAAATCCTCATCCGTAGAATGGACCAGGACTCTCAACGATTCTTTTTTCGTGGCATGGATCGCTCTGAACCTCCTAGTGTGTACATCATGATGGTGATGATCTTCGGTGCTGTGTCATCTCCCTCTATGGCACAATTCATCAATAATTTCAACGCGAAGGAAATGGAAGAGGAGTATCTTGGTGTGGAACGCGCCGTGATAGATCAACATTACGTTGATGACTATTTTGATTGTGCGGACACCGATGAAGAGGCCATCGAACTGGTACAGCGTGTGGTCGAGACCCATGATCATGGCGGATTTCAATTAGTCAAGTTTTCATCGAACTCTAAAGCTTTTTTGGATTCTCTCGATCCTGCATTGGTTGCTGATCGAGTCGGAAGCAGAACCCGTGTGCTTGGTATCGACTGGGACCTTCAGACCGACGAATTGGTGTTTTCCTTGGAGTTTCCGAAATTGATTGAAAAGTTCCGAACCGGTGAAAGTGTGCCTACAAAACGACAACTCTTGAAGTTCATGATGGGCATATTTGATCCACTAGGTTTCCTGAGTCCCATCACCATACACCTGAAGATCATTTTTCAAGAACTGTGGCGATTGCAATCCGGCTGGGATGACGAGATTCCAGATGGTTTGGTTCCGAGATGGGTAGAGTGGTTAAATGAAACTGCTAGGCTGAAAGAAGTTCGATTGCCGAGATACTATTTTCCGGAGATTCCGTCGTTCGCTGATGCTGAGTTCCATGCCTTTTGTAACGCGAGTGACAAGGCTTTCGCTTGTGTAATTTATATGGTTCATCGGCATAAGGGTACGTCACATGTTGCCTTGGTTTATGCTAAGTCAAGGGTCGCTCCACTGAAGTCTTCAACTGTGCCACGTCTGGAACTTCAAGGTTGTGTGCTTGCTAGTCAGATGATGAAGACGCTTCAAGACGAGATGAAAATAGAGGTGACGAAATTGTTCTTCTGGACTGACTCCAAAATTTGCCTAAGTTGGTTGAAGACGAGTCAGAAGCTTACGGCGTATGTCGGATCTCGCATTATGAAGATCAAGGAGAACGGTCACAGCGTTGATTTGTGGCATTGGGTACCATCACAGTTGAACGTTGCCGATCTTGGAACGAAGTCGAGCAAATTTAGTAATATGCAAGAGTGGATGAAAGGTCCGGATTTTCTGCTTCATGTCAGCACCCGCTGGCCCATCGACGGACCGCTTGAATTGACGCCTGCCGAGTTGGTAAATTTTCACTCCGAACTGACTGTCGATGCCACCGCTGATTCGTTGTGCTGCACTGTATCTGAGGAGTACCCTATTGATTTACCCGATATCGAGCGATTCTCCGATTTCAATCGTCTTATTAGGTCGACAGCTTATTACCTGAGGATGAAAAAGATATTAGCATTACCAAAAAATGAAAAGCCAAGACGTTTATTCATCACTGTGCACGACATGACTGACGCAAGAAATGCATGGTATAGGAAAGTACAGTCGGAGGTGTTTGGAGATGAATTGCGTAGCTTAAAGCAGACCGGGTATGTTAAGAACAGTAGTCGCTTGAAAACCTATTCGCCGTTTATCCACAACGGAATAGTCCGTATGCGAGGACGTGTGCAAGACAACAGTAAGCCGTTTGATGTTAACAACCCCGTCATTCTCCCCGATAATCATCCATTTTCGATGCTACTGATCCGCATGTACCATATCGTTAACGCTCACCAAGGACTTGAAACGATCGTCAATAACATCAAGGAGCGTCATCGCATTCTGAAGATCCGTTCACAGGTGAAGAAGTACACTGCATCCTGCATAAAGTGTCGAGAGCTTCGGGCTCTTCCGACTGTTCCGCAAATGGGTAATCTTCCTCCGGAAAGAACAACACCGTTTGCATTCCCGTTCACCAATACCGGAATAGATTATTTTGGACCGTTGGTTGTTAAGGTTGTACGTCGCTTAGAAAAAAGATGGGTGGTTCTTTTTACGTGTCTGATTTCTAGAGCTATACATCTTGAAGTAGTACCTTCGCTGGACACAAATAGCTGCATTATGGCCATCCGTTGCTTTATGTCAATCCGTGGGTTACCGCAATGCATTATGACAGACAATGGGACAAATTTTACTGGCGCAGTTCAAGAACTAAAAAGGCTAGTAAAAACATTAGATCAACCGCAGATCGAGGATTCGATGAGTGTTAGAGGTGTACAGTGGAAATTCATCCCACCCGGTGCTCCGCACTTTGGAGGGTGTTGGGAGCGGTTAGTGCGCTCTGTAAAAAAATGCTTTACGTGCGATGCTTCAAGAAAGACACCCGACAGATTTGGTGCTGCGTACTGCATTATGTGAAGTAATGAATACTGTCAACAATAGGCCGTTGACGCACGTTTCGAGTGATCCATTAGACGCTGAACCGTTGACTCCAAATATGCTACTTTTGGGGAGGAACAATTCAATACAATTTGACCATGACTTCGACGAGAGGAACCTAGATTGCCGAGCAGCCTACAAAAATGCTCAAATTTACGCTGATCGTTTCTGGCGTAAATGGTTATCATCTTACCGTCCAGAGCTGATAAGAAGCCGCAAGTGGCCTGATAACAGAAACTACCACGAATATCATGTTGGTGATTTTGTAATGATAGTAGATGAGAATTTACATCGAGGATGCTGGCCGAAAGGAGTTGTCGAGAAGATTTACAAAGGTCCAGATGGAAAAGTTAGAACGGTGTCAGTGAAGACTTCAAAATCATCGTTTACAAGACCTGTTAGCAAAATAGTATTACTACAAGCCAACATTTCGTTTCCGGGCTCGGAGAATGTTGCCAACACTGGAAGCAACTGATTATGTTGCTCGGATATCGTTGGCGCCATAGCAACCGGATAACAAATCTAAGTAAGCTGCGGCTGAAAAAAAATGATACTGAACGAAAAATTCAAGCGATCAAGACGTGCGAGAAGAAAAACTTATCAAACTAGTTAAAATTAGAAAACTTAATGTTAAATTAGTTCTAATCCTAAATGTAAAATAAAATTAGTTAAAATTACTTTGAAGCATTTCATTCGAGTTTGGCTGGTAAAATCCTACAAATAGTATTTGTAGCAGCTGTAGCAGGTGAGTGCTGACGGTGGCCTTCAATCTGTGGCCATTCCGTTCCGCCGACTGGATTTTACCTTGGCCCTTCTTCTCCGGCAGGTGAGTGCTGACGGTGGCCTTCAATCTGTGGCCATTCCGTTCCGCCGACTGGATTTTACACTAATTTTCCTTTACACGCCAAGGGTGAACGCAAAAGCTTTTTGCTCGCGTCACTTGCTCCTGTGGGGGCAGGTGATGTGAGCAGGATCAATCATGTCGCGCGTCGCTCGCGTGGCGTGATATGATAGTGTCGCGGATCGAGAATCGGGTTAGTAGTGTTTGATCCTTTGCTCGCGTCACTTGCTCCTGTGGGGGCGGGTGATGTGAGCAGGATCAATCATGTCGCGCGTCGCTCGCGTGGCGTGATATGATAGTGTCGCGGATCGAGAATCGGGTTAGTAGTGTTTGATCCTTTGCTCGCGTCACTTGCTCCTGTGGGGGCAGGTGATGTGAGCAGGATCAATCATGTCGCGCGTCGCTCGCGTGGCGTGATATGATAGTGTCGCGGATCGAGAATCGGGTTAGTAGTGTTTGATCCTTTGCTCGCGTCACTTGCTCCTGTGGGGGCGGGTGATGTGAGCAGGATCAATCATGTCGCGCGTCGCTCGCGTGGCGTGATATGATAGTGTCGCGGATCGAGAATCGGGTTAGTAGTGTTTGATCCTTTGCTCGCGTCACTTGCTCCTGTGGGGGCGAGTGATGTGAGCAGGATCAATCATGTCGCGCGTCGCTCGAGTGGCGTGATATGATAGTGTCGCGGATCGAGAATCGGGTTAGTAGGAGGATCAATTGGATCAATTGTTCGCGTCAAATTATTTATCATGGTCTCGCTTATCAAAGTGAATCCTGTGACCCAACGATCCTTCCCATTAACAAACATCCCTCCCAGTAACCTTTGTGGAGATGCAGAGGCAAACACGGTCTCCAAATAGCAAAGGTTACACACTAACATTCCTTCCCCCAATCCCACCTGACTGCAAGGACGTGGCCGGCGCCGTTATTGACCCTGTATAAATAGAGGCACTGAATTATGCACACTGAAGAAGATTATGGCCAATCCCAGCCGAACTTCTAGTTGATTCTTTGTGCATTTTCAATGACTTCGGTCAATCACGGAATAGCAACCATTGATATGTGTAGTCAGTCTAAGCTAAGCTAAGCTACACGCCAAGGGTGAACGCAAAAAAGACGTAGTTTATACTTTTTTTGTTTGTTGGTTTAGATTTTAGAAAACTAAGTTAATTACATGTTTTGGAAATCATATGATAATTTCGATTATTTTGAGAGTTGCACTTAATGGCATTCAGTAACAGTAATTATCATGGATTGAATTATAGATAAAATTCACTTCACTTAGTAAACTTCTATGTTTGAGACATTCCACGTTCCACTGGGGGCGTAAAGCCGTATAAAGCAAGGAAATGGAGATTAATTCAGAGTTTAAATGCTAGTAATACTTTTAGTAAAATACTTCAACTGTTATAAAGAATTTATCGAGTGCGCAGAGTTAGGAACCTAAATGCGCAGAATAAGGAGCATTGCAAAAATGAGTGCGCAGAGTTAGGAACACGGACACCCTTGAGAAAAATTGAAAATTTGCAATAAAAATCATTACTTAGTGAAGCTTTTATATATTTTTCTTATACATAAGATCAATAAGTATTTGCTCCCAAAATTTCAGAGTATTGTGTTTTGTTTTCAATTAATTACAGCTGTTTGAAATTCCCCTGGCCACGATCACAGGGTTTGACGGTGCCAAAGTAGAAGGTGCACCATAATAATACCCGTCTGTGAAACATATCACCTTCCCAATACTTTGGCACACCTCTAACGGTTCATGATTTATCATGAAACGGCTGCATTCAGGCGGAGGATCTGTTAATATGTTTCGGCATATTATCAGGTCCTCTTCGAACGGAGGGACCGCCAGGGCTCATTAGTTACTTATAAACCAGTGCTGGTTGTTGATGTTTCAATTCGTTTACACGAGCTGTAGCATCCTTTGTACTAATCAGCAATGGTGGTTAAGTTTCGAAGCCAACGTGTGATCAATCGTTTTATAATGCAACATAAGAATGGGTGTTTGGTGGAACGTTACCCTCGTCGTTATTAAATTTAGTGATTGCGAAAGTGCTAATAGTGATTTTATAATAAAAACTATGGTGATGAAAATTTGAAAATGAAAGTGGAAGTGATTCTGATAGTTTTGCCTATTTGTGCCTAGTTCTTCAAACGTGCATGATAAAAATGTTAATAATGACAGCGAGTGCAGAAGAATGGATCGAAGTGATTTTCTTTACTGTGACTTTCTTGATCGTAGTACTAAATCGTAGTTTGAATAGTAATGACTCTACAGCAACAAAAATAATGAAACATTTAAATTGAATATCTTTTAATTACTTAGTAATGCTAACAGATGGTAAACGCTAATAACAATGAATTTATATGAAAATGGTGTGATGTGAAAAGTGATATAATGGAAAGTATATCTGAAGTGTATTACGAAAGTTGATGAGTGATAATTGGTGAAATACGTGATAGTGTCAAAAATAAAAGTGACGATAGTGAGTGATGAAATGAAATGGGGAATGAGGAATTTTTAATAAAACTTTTTCGTTCTTCACTTTAACCACTCTAGTAGCATTTCAGGCCTTATCATAGTTTGATAGTAGTCTAAAGTACTAGACTGCAAAACTACGGTAAGGGCTGATTGCTGCTAGGGTACACAGTGACCATTTGAGCAACATTGCTTAGGAACGTCTGTGTGATGAACGCAATAGAGGCTTATAAAAGCAAATGCTGGGAAGGAGCTTAGGGCAGATTAAGAGTGCCAGTACTACCCCTATCGCTACCGACAAAAAAAAATTACAGCTGTTTGAAATTTTAAAAGCCTTAAGTGCGCAGAGTATGGGGCCTTCACGGTATATAGCATTGAAGTAGTAGCTATGTTTTGACCATAAAAAATATCAGTATAAATAACGAAATTCGAAATAATGCATTTTTTAATAAGTTCGTCACGAAATGTGTTTATTGTGAGTGGAAATAGGAACACTTAGATGCAGTAACAAATGCAATTAAATATTTTTTTTTTATGAAAGTCTTTTAAAATCTTTCTATTTTACCGCTGATTACCTATACTTGGATCTACATTGTGACATAAAAATAGTATTGATCGACACAATAGTTATTTTATAATAAACATTTGAACACACAACTTTCCTTAAATGAGCGGAATCTGGTGCACTGATGGTATTTTTTTTAGGAAATCAATGATTTACAATGTAGGGCTCATTTCTGGTTAACTAGGATCGAATAAAGTTTCAACTGAGTTATATTTTACACTTATGAAAAATGAATTGTCAAGAGCTCAAATCTGTAGAACCGAACAATCATTCACGCCTGAAATTCGATTATTTGATAGCTTATTGGTGGTGTCCAAATGATTTAGTTTTAAACATGGATCACTCTTTGGTTCTCCAGGTATGTACTCAATGTGGTATCAAGTCATCTTCGTTTTTAGGGATAAGGTTGCTCAAACTCAAAGATAAAATGTTCAATAATAATAATAATAACAATATTTTGAATGTTATCTAAAAAGTCAAAAGACCAAGTCTGCATAATGTGTATTATTTTCTTTCAGAAATTGACTCCACAACTGCATCCGGTTCTTCACCGGAAAAAGTAGCCAAGCTCATACTGAAAGCTGTTCTGCGCGATGAAGATGACATCACGATTGCTCCCATCGCCCCAAGACTGGCGTACTGGATTCGCCATTTGTGTCCACCGTTATATTTCCGGATAATGGCAAGCAGGGCGAAGAAGGTCGATTCATCCGCCAGCAAAGATGACTAATCGTGCAAAGCATGATCCAATACTAAGCCAGGTAGGTGGTCAATTCAAACCAAAGATACATTCTGGTTTCTTTCTGTGATGGAGTCACATGACGATGAGGATGTCTATTCACTCAAATAAAAAATACTCGTTGTTGATATTGCTTTTCTTTCAAAAAATAGAACAAAAAGAATAGTTCTGTCAGTTATAAACATTCATTTTTATTTGTGTTAATACATTCAAAATATTGACTAACCACTGCTTTTGGTATACTTTCAAGTATGTATATATTTAAAAAACATTGAAGGTCACTTTAGCCCGAGCTTCAAATACCATGTTGTAATCATTATTTGTGCACTTTTTCGCCCAACAAAGATATGTCGTGATGTTAGATTATTACAGTTTGATACATCGAACATTAATATCTGCATAATTGACACTTCGGGCTTTAAAACATTTAATGCTGGTTCGCATGACATTGATGTTGGTATTTTTGAATAATTTATTATTATTTTTTCGGTTGTAACGTCCCAACATGGATAGAACCTGCTAATCAGCTTAGTGTTCTATGAACACTTCCAAAGTTGTTAAGTTAGAGCTTTCTTGGTCTATGATATAGGATTTTGAACTAATCTGCAAATCAAATGGAGGATAAAACAAACAAACTGTTGAATTATTGCGCGATAATAAGCGCTATGAAAATGTTTTATATTGTGGTTGTTTTTTTTTTTTTGATCATTGCATTGGAAATTTAAAACTTTGAACTTCTTGATGGAGGGCCAAACTGGTTTTCAAACGTATTAACAACATTCCTAGCAGAAAAAATAAAACGGCGCTATATTTTGGTCGCAGATATTATGGCGCTCAAACGAAAATCAACTTTAGCGAGCAAATTTACCCGTGAAAAAATAGCCTAAGAAAATTTACGTTTATAATTCTCAACTGAACGTGAACATGCTTGAAACATTTTTTAAAATTTCTCCATAGTAATTTCCATGTAAACCAACATTGTCCTTGGGCCTCCTTTAAATCACCAGCGAAAAAGCTGAAAATTTCACAGAACTCTATTTTTATGGGAAGGATGGTAAGAAAGATATCTTTTTTTTAATCTTGGTATCACGTCCTCACTGGGACAGAGCCTGCTTTCCAGCTTAGTGTTCCTTTGAGCACTTCTACAGTTATTAACTGAGAGTTTGCCAAAGTTGCCATTTTCGCATACGTATATCGTGTGGCAAGTACGATGATACTCTATGCCCCGAGAAGTTAAGGAAATTTCCATCACGAAAAGATCCTGGACCGACCGGAGATCAAACCCAGACACCTTCCGTATGGCTTTGCTTTGTAGCCGTGGACTCTAACCAGTCGGCTAAGAAAGGCCTCTGAAGGTGAGTTGTATATTTTCTTAAAATAAATATTGGAAATTGTGTTTTCCTCTAGACTGATCAATCGGTGCCAATAAAAGTGAAACTACTGTGATTAGGGTAGGTGTACCAGTTATGGCCATAGTGGTTGCCTATTTCGCCATACTTGATTACTTTAATGTCTTCAAATTTAAAAAAAATGGTTGTTGTAGTAGTTAGATTTAAGATACATCTTGATGTTAAAACATTCAAAAAGATTTAAAATGTGAAAGTTATCAAAATTTCACATATGGCCAAATAGGGAACCACTATGGCCATAACTGGTACACTTTCCCTAGTTCATTTGAAAACGAAATTTGGAACATGCGTAAAGTTTCCATAATTAACACCAATGCTACCTAACCATCTCACGTACTTGAAAACAATTTTTGAAATTTGTAGAAGTTTCAAATGAATATTTTTAACTGGATTTTTTAAAACATTGAACTAGGTTTATAGTTTCATGGGGAATGCTTAATTCTGGGGAACGGGTTCGGGGGAATGGATTTCTGGGTAATGTTATGGAAACAATAAGACCATTATTCGTTGTGCCTGTTCACTACTGCGCTTGAGTAGTTCAGCCGGGAGCTCGTCCTTCTCCGCAGCTTGACCATCGTTATTGATGTTTATTCTGTTCTCGGATGCTCTACCATTCAAAGCTTCAAAGCTTCACCAGGTATTACTTGCATAATCGTGGCACATGACGGGGGACGGCGCTGTTTTTCTTCGCGCGCCATTGATAGTCTATAATTCATCAAAACTCCTTGAGGAATTCCGAAATTGTTGGAGTGATATTATTCGAGAATTTCCGTGGGGTTTCCGTAATTCCTTTACTAAAGGTATTTTTTGAAAATATCTGGAAAACTGCTACAAAAACTATTTGGAATCCACATTAGAGAGGAATCACTTGTGAATTCAAGAGAGAGATCTCTGGTGGAACTCTTTGAAGCATACCCGGCCAAATAGTTATTTTGGGAAGAGTCCCTGAAGTAACATGAGGAGGATTTTTACAGGAATTCCTAAAGGAATTTTCATTGGAAATCCTGGGTTCAGGAAGAATCCTACCAGGATGGATCCTAGGAGAAATTCCAGAAGTAATTCTTCAAAGAATCTGCAAGGTTACGAAGACGAGTTCGTAGAAGATCCTCTGAACAAATTAATGTAGAAACTTTTTGAAGAATTTATATATGCCTTTGTGTAGAAATTTTTATGTGGAATTTGCGTCAGTAGCGAACAGCTCTATCTGCGAATTAGCTAAGTTCTAACGAATAGGTGGGTATCATAACGACCAAATGTTTGTCAGTGTTAGGATTTTTTCGGTGACAAACTTCTGAGCCTACGGATGCATCCGTATTGCGCAACTAGGCTTGGGAATATGGTTTTCTCTTTTTTCGATATAGTCACATGAGTAACCGAATGCTCACCTCTTTTACAATTGGTACCGCCGGGGGGATGCCATTTTGCATAAAGCCGTTTGGCATAAAATAATTTGGCATAACGGTCGTTTGGCATAATGGACTTCTTCTTCTTTCTGGCGTTACGTCCCCACTGGGACAGAGCCTGCTTCTCAGCTTAGTGTTCTTATGAGCACTTCCACAGTTATTAACTGAGAGCTTACTTTGCCAATGACCATTTTTGCATGCGTATATCGTGTGGCAGGTACGATGATACTCTATGCCCTGGGAAGTCGAGAACATTTCCAACCCGAAAAGATCCTCGACCGGTGGGATTCGAACCCACGACCCTCAGCTTGGTCTTGCTGAATAGCTGCGCGTTTACCGCTACGGCTATCTGGGCCCCCTTGGCATAATGGACATTTGGCATAATAATTGAAAACTGAGTTGCTATGTTTTTGACGTTACCATTGCTAACATTCTCATATGTGATTTTCCCTTCTTTTGGTCATAGGCTGTTCTTTCTCATTACGTTGTTAAACTAGTGGTTTGCATTGTACTACTAACATTTTCATTGACAATTTTGCCTTCTTTCCTACGTTGACATTATAACTACTAACATTTTCATCGGCGACTTTCCCTTCTTTTGATCACCAGATCTTCTTTTAAGTAGCTCTATTTAAATTTCTAATTTCTTTTCTTTTATGCCAAACGTCCATTATGCCAAATGACCATTATGCCAAACGACTTTATGCCAAATGGCTTTATGCCAAATTACATTATGCCAAACGGGGTAGCCCCGGTACCGCCGTGCGGGGTAATATTGGGCCGTTGACTTTGACCACTCTCTTAGATGCATTTTTTGGCTAGTATGAACATGAAAAAAAATATTATAACCGTATTCTTGAAGCCTGTCAGATTGTTTTCATTATTCTAATATTAGTTTACAGTAAAAAAAATGACCCAAAGTCCCTTAAGAGTCAATATTACCCAGCAATACAATCCCTCTGTGCGTTCCGCCTCGTCTGTTCAGGGATTCTTCTTAATTGTAGTTCCATATCACTGTACAAACGATGGGTACAACAACCCTTTTTGATTCGTGTATTCGTTAGTCAACGCATAATCTGACGAACATGACCTTGTCCAGAACCACTTCTACAGTTTGATTAATTAATTAAATTCAGTCTGTACGAATTTTTCGATGACGCTGTTATGCGCTGTTGCGCTTTTTTACTACTAGAAGTTGAAGCCTTGAAAATTTCATGGTAGATATTTGGGCAGCATTTCAAATGAAATGCTGCAAATGATCAGAACATTCGAGATCATTGACAAGTTTATTCAATAATATATTTATTAAAGTTAAGTTTGATGATCGATCAAGAATTGTTTTTTAAATATTCGAAAATATTAAAATTTTTAACTTCAAAAATAAAGAAATTCAAACTGGATATTAATAAGTGTTGCAATAATTTTGTGTTCGACTCTTACTTGTGCTATTTTCCACATTTTTTAAATGCGAAAGTGTTATACCGGCAATTTCCATTCAGCTCTTAACTCTGTGACCTATTAACCATCTAAACAACATCGTCCTTTAACAATATCTTTTTCCGACTCGTCCTTAGCTCTGCTGTTGAGCCTTCTTTTGGTTATCATGCGAAATTTGTTGCCACCGTTCTAGGTTCTCATTGCACATCGTAAGCATTGGTTTCGTTTCCGGAATGAGTCGATGTAGAAGCGTATAGCATGGAATACAAATTCCGTTCAGGAAACCCAACTGAGACGCAGCCTGTTGTTCAGGTTGATCGCGATCCATCATTGCAATAGGTTGTCGTCCTGCCTTTTTCTCCTCGTCTCCTTGGTCATAGAATTCAGCGAAAATTACCTATAGCGAAATGGATGTAGCATTTGACTATACTTTAATGCATAACTAAGATCGTACCTTCACGGTTTCCGTTTGTACTGCCCAAGGTTTCGCCGAAGCAGACAAGTCAGCTCCAGTCATGGCGATAGTTTGAATCAGCATTCGATGCTCGGCGACAGTCCACGAAAATTGTTCATTATCCACTAATTTGCTAAGTTTGTCCTTATTAGGAAAAAATAGTGCGAGGTCTGTTGCAAGGATGCAGTGTTTGATTAGGCTCAATACCTGTTTGTATTCATTGCTATTTAATTTGCTAAATATGTTATGTCCTTCCTGTTAGAGAAAAGTAGACAAAGGACTTAGAACTATTCTAGCAATATTACAGTTAGAATCTAACTCACCTGTTGAAGTATGGTAACCGTTTGGTTGAAATGGTGATGCTCCATAGTTGACGTGCTGTATATGGCAGCTAAGGGGGACTCCGTATCCAACATGAATTTGTTGTTTTTACCCCGGTGGTCCAAATCATGGCAAAGAGATCCAATGAATAATGCCAAACACTGAAATCGATTAAAATAGCATCATATTTTGGATTGAAGTTTCTACACAAGGCAATGTCACTCTCAGAGAGTGTATATATATTTAATATATCTATATTTAATTTTCATCCGAGTATAATTATTGCGTAATTTTCAGTTGAGTGCCTCACGAACTCTGCAATTTTTAAAAGAAAGCTAACTTAGCTACCTTACAATAATATTCTATACCTGATGGGATAGGAAAGAAATAGAAAATTAAACACAATCAGTTAAAAATAACAGAATAAGTGTTTGAAAATTTCCCTGCTCCAAATAAAGAAAAAAAAATTACTTTGAATCACAGTTACGCAAAAACTGAGCAAGTGCATACAAGATGATACGAAGTTACGGCGGCGACGGCGGCGTACATCGGCGTGGAGAAAATTAAACACAACAAAAAAGTTTGAAATTCAACTGCCCATATCAGCCTTGCAATATTATGATCAAAATAGAGATTAGGAAGATTTTCAGCCATTTTGCTAAGAATTCAAATGTTGTAAGTTTATATGAAAAAAAACTCCAAATTTCAACACTAGTAAAACTATCATATCAAAGATCATATCCACGTTGATGGTACTAAGAGACATTACTCAACTTATTCAATTATTCACACTTCCTTTGAACGAAGTTGCAGAAAAATGATTTAATTTTGGGCAAAAGTTTTGTATTTCGACTGTGTTAATGGGAGTTGCATGCTAGTCCGTTGTCTATTGTGGTGCATCCTTCAAAGGGCAAATCGTTCACTGGAAGCATTAGCGTGTCGATGTCTTAATCGTTTGTGTTTTTGTAGAAGTTTTCTAGAATTTTTGCGTTCCTTTATGAATTACCTTATCTGAAATCCATATCTATAGAATCGTTCCTAGTACTCTACAATTCATAATCACAGCTTCGAAATATTGTCAGTATTTTTCTTGAAACAGAAAAATGTACAATTTTTTCCATAATTGCTTGCAAAGCTGTATAGATTACTCGAGCAAAGTTCAACATCATGAATTTATTATTTATTATTATCTTATTCGAGTCATACTGGGTTTTGTTCTTCTATAGGATTTTTTTTCTTTATATAACAATTTTATATACAGTCAACTCTCCACATCTCGATATCTTTCCTTATATTGATGATTTTTTCGGTCCCTTCATTTGGCATAGGTATATTTTCACTCCCCATATCTCGATATCCTCCTTATCTCCCTATCTCGATGAGATTTTCAATCCCGATTTTCTCTCCGTATGTTGATATGCCCATTATCAAAGGTTACTAGACCAGATTTTAGGAATTCAAAACAATTGGCGAAGACGAAATAACATCGGTATGTTTTCAATTTTCCTGGTAAAGCCTGATTTGCTACTGAAAAGGAATCGCTCAAGAAATTTCTCGCCGATTCCTTGCAGAAATTTTCTACAGCGACTCCCATTTGAAGTGACAGTTCTTTTCAACTGCGTACTGCGATCAGAAAAAAGCGCATTCTTGATCGATTCCTTGCAGAAATTTCCCATGCATCAAGATAGGCCGAGAAATTACTTGTCAGCAGCGAATCAGGCTTAACGGAGTGATTTTCAGTCTAGTATTAATTAAACATTTATTCTATGTCTCGATCTCTCCCTATCTCGATGGTCCCTTCGACATCGAGATGTGATGACTCGACTGTAATTGAATCTTTTTAGTGCTACATGTATAAATACTTATATAAAAATAAAGTCTTTATTTTAGTGCGATTCATTTCAATGCCAATCCAAAATATGTGTACCTCAGCGAGTTCTCAATTTTTCGTTAAAAAAAGACACGGACACCGTCGTCAACCATTTAGCTGCACAGACTGTAATTTAATACTAGACAACGGACAAGCATGCTCCAGTGGCACAGCCGAGAAACATTCCGAAAAGTTTCAATGACTGAAGCGGGAATCGAACCCACACCCCATAACACGATGCGCTTAAATGCCTGACGACACTAACCGCATGGCTACGAGGCCCACAATTAATGAAAGCTTGCTTTTGCTGTTTGTTTTCAAATATCAGAAACTTTTCCAAGCGCTAATATGGCCAAATGCTAGTAATTCTGAAATGATCACCAGGAAAAACATTTTCCATTCACTTTTCCACGAGGATGGAAGATATTCGCAATGAACCCGTGCACGGGTTCACTATTTGACGTTTTAGCGGTGCCGTGTTATTCAGGTGACCATGGAAACCAGTGAATTCGGCACCGCCCAAACGTCAAATTAGTGAACTCCTGCATTGGTCCATATTCAATTGTCAAAGTCACGTGATATTCATTACATTTAACAACACTGTCACTCAGGGCAAAATTAGTGTCCAATTCCAATATAAGGGGGGTCCGTAGCCTTGAGGTTACGCTTTCGCTTCATAAGCGGAAGGTCATGGATTCAATTCCCAGCCCCTCCACAAAAAAACCCGTCCAGCCACCAGAAGACACCGCACGGAGGAGCGTGCTTTGGGGAGCACATCCATCCTCCGTCAGTATCAGATGGTGATTGAGACAAACTGACCCTCTTCGCAGGCAGCTAGCCTCACTAACAGCAGAGCTCTCTCCTACCTGTTCGGTGTGAGAGTAAAAGAGTACGAGAGAGTGAAAGTTGATGTAAATATAGATAAGTTAAAAATAGATCTGTATCGATAAAGAAGCTACAGATCAACTGATTCCGGCACAGTAGTGGCCACGAGCACAGAGTGCCTTAAGGCTAAGTAGCCCGTCATTCGTTTTGGCAACAATGATTACTTTTCAGCTTGCATTTCAAAGTGATAAAACTCGGTCTTGATAGTTCATATTGACTTGAAAAAGTTTCACTGTACGCGCTAACATGCATAAAGTATGCTGATACTTTTTCAGCTGTGTCAGTGCAAAACCAACTGATTTTCTTTGATTCGAAATCGGGAGATGAATTAGCAACAATCATCAGCGACGCGTACAAATTTCAATGACGGCCTACTTCGCCTTAAAAAAAAAAATCCAATATAACACAGTTTCACTCGGGTATAATTTCACGTAGTTATGATGTTGTTTACATTATTCAAAAACTATATGATGAATAATTCTGAACTTCATCAAACATTGATCCATAGTGGCGGGTTGACTGTACTTAAGTTATTGAAAATTTTGTCCTGTATTTGTCGCTGTCACACTAACGAAAGATACCTATTCGTAGACAAATCTTTGTGATAATTCCTAATTTTCCAGGGTTTCCAATGAAAATATCAGAAGGAATTACTGCAGCAAACCTTGAAATGGTAATAAAATTCAAGCAGGAAACTAATAAAGAAAATATCCAAAGATCACCTTGTGAAAACTTCTGGAGAAATCGTCGGATAATTTTTTGAAGAAACTCCAGGAACAATAAACAAATATATTGAATAATCTTTGAGAAAATGCAATTACTGAAGGAATTCTGGGACTGACGATTAAACTATTTTATTTCAATCTATGGCAGGATTCCTTTGGAAATAGCTTGGACGAATACTTGGCGAACTTTTAGAGAAATATCTAGAAGAAATCTCTCAGGACCTTTGACAGAATCAATGTGCAGTAAGTAATCAATCCTCCTAGTTAATTATGGTCGTTTTTAGTCAATATTTTTCTCATACATTAAGAAGGTGAATGAGATCTTCGACGAAATTTATGCTGCATCAAAGGACCTGTTTTGAAGAAGCGCTAGAAAGAACTCCTGCATGAATTCATTGTGCAATTCTTAGTAAAACTCCTCATGAAATTTCTCTAAAGGATTCCAAAATAAATTACCATCAGAAATCCAAAAAGTATGTGTCTCAAAAATTCTTTTCAAAGAAATTAATAAAGAAATCAATTGAAAAAAATCTGTAACAATCCTTGAACGATTTCACATGGATAAGAGTGAATTCATGATATCGAGGGGGAATCCTAGGATAAATTATTGAAGAAATCTATGGATGTATACCTGAACGATTTATTGGAGACATACCTGAACAAATAGTTGTTATGAGGGACGAAGAAACACCTGGAAGAATCTGATAAATCTGATAAGAGGTGTCTCTGGAGAATTTCGTTCCACATGTCTAAAATCCTCGAAGAAATTTAAGCATCCTAAACATAATCCTTGGAAAATTCTCTTAAGAAATCATCCATCCATGGAAAACTCTTGCCGGATTCCTGAACGGGTCTCTAATGGAATCCCATGATGAATTAATAGAAGTTTCTTTTGGGTAAATTCTAGATGAATCTTTATGAAGTAATTTTTGTAGGGGTTCTAGGATAATTAGCATGCAAAAATTTTAGTGAAAATGCCTGGAAAATTTTCTTTTACCTTTTAAGAGAGTTCCTGAACAAATACATTGAGAAGTGCATGAGTAAATTCCAGCAATCATTATTGGACTACGTTCAAAATGAATTACTGAAGGAATCCATGAAGAAAAGAATAATTCATGGAGGGAAATCGAAAAAAAAACATGAAGCTTTGAAAAATTTGAAGCACTCACACGATGAAAACCTCAATCAATTCATTGTGGAATCCTCCAAAATCCTGAAAAAACTCTCTAAGGAATTATTTAAAATATTATTAAAGAAATTCATGAATAATTACTGGAGGAATCTATGAAATAACATATCGGAAAACCCTTCAAAAGGATTTCTTGGAAAAAAAAATGCTGAACATAAACTCTGAGAAATTCTTGAAGCAAAAAGTTTTTGAATTTTTTTCGAGCTGAATTATTTATCGGCGTGGGAATGCAAAATCGGCGGCGTGACGTTGATCGGCGTACGGCGCGCCGCCGATGTATCAATCGGCGTCGGCGTGACGTGAAATGGATCGGCGGCGGTGGCGCACAGGTCTATGGCACCCTATTTTGATCAGTATCAGTATTGTTGTTAACATACATTTTAAAATGTTTCAAATGTATCAATAGGTTTCCTGTTTTCTTCCGCAGACGTCACCCACCAATTATGTACAAACTTAGAAAAAATCATTGAAATTTACGACACAAATTACATTGAAATTTACGACATAAAAACACATTACATATTGACGCAAATAAAATGACATAAATTTAAGTTATAAATGATGTAATTTTCCGTCACATTGGATCACCAAAATTTTCAGTCTCATTGGACGCAATTTTACAAGGATGATGTATTTTTAAATTCAAATACCATCATGCAAACACGCAGACGTGACAAATGTAACAACGAAAAAAAAGTGAAAATCCTTTGACCCGTTCTCAAGCCAAAACGTGACACTTTCTACTGCCCCACACTAGAAGCATAGAGTAAGGTGGGGTAAAACTTTGAGACTAGTGTAAAAATCAATATTACATCTCTATTACACTCCAAAAGACATAAATACCACACAGTGGACGTTTATTATATTGGCTACAATTTTACTGAACAAACCTATGTCTTAATATTTATCATTCAGCCTAAACGCCGAAACTAGTGTGGACAAAGGTTCGCTGATTAAAACACAGAGTAGGGGCTGTCCATTAGCCACGTGGTCAGTTCTTCTTGAATTTCTTTGGTGTCGTAAAACGGTAGGCTTTTGCACTAATCTTCGACCTACAAGAATTCTGTGCCAATTTTCGGATTTTCATACAAAGTAGGCCGAAATCGTATGGATGGGTCGAAAATGAGTGCAGGGTCGAAAATTGGTGCTCTTCCCCTATATAACCCGGGGTGGCGAATACTGGTGCTATAGCGAATACCGGTACATCTTGAAAAAAAAAAAAAACAAATTAAATGTAGTTCTTAATACGCTATAAGATCATAGGGTTGATAAAAATTGCTATGGGATGAATAGGAATAAAATTCATAATTGAACTAGTCCGCAGCCAGGTTAGCAAGTGCATTTTTCAAGCTTCACTCTCATCAAAATATTATGTGTTACATAGCAAAACTAATAAAACTTGTCCTTGAATCAAATGATGCACACAATGCGGAATAATAGTACATTATTACCATGTTCGACGTGTTGCAGATGATAAAACTTCTTAAGTTAAACCACGTTGCATGGCCCTCGCGTTACTTCTTGATCTATCAGAAAGCGAAACACAGACAATGCATACGTGCGTTGAATCCTAATTTGTTCAGAGTTTAAACATTACATGCAGACGACAGTCGTTACGAGCTCTCCGATACTAAATATGGGACAAGAGTTGCAGTGTAAACGAATCTAATGTGAGTGACAATGACTTTATCATTGAATCGCCAAGAAGTGAATGGCATAGGCGAAGGTGATAGTATTTGTATGCATGTCTTTTGTGAGAGAGGTGTCAATACAGTAATCTTCAAAAATTGTTATGACATGTATCATGATTGTCTGAAATGAAGAAAGATGGGCATTTAAGGGATGGGACGTTTCGCATAAAGACGTTTCACATAAGGACGCTTTGCTAAATTGACATTTGCCATAATGAGAATTACATGCCTTTTTTTTAAAATGCTATCTGCTTTATGCGAAACGTCTTCATGCGAATTTAACCACATACATTATTAGAACAAACATCCATTCTTCCAAACGTCTTTCTGCCAAACGTTTGGGCAAACGTATATACGGGGTAGCATCGAATGGAAAACTTTGTAATCTTTAATTCGATGATACTCCGTTTTGCCTCTAAAAAAAATAAACAATCATGTAATGTCGGATGTTCTAATTCTGGTGTAGTATCGAAACTTATGCACAATAAGGCATGTGTTTAGTTAAGACAAACCCTTTTATATTCGCGATCGAAATGTGCCAATCAATCCAACTTTTACTAAGTCTGTCTTATGATACAAATCTATTCAGAATGATTCTTACCTCGTTGGGCCGAAACACGTGTGGACAATTTTTTATAATACTGTACATAGTGTTGGCCACCGAAAATCCATGTGTCCAGTTGTGGTATGGAACACGCCTGTAGTTTTTCTTCACCGTCAATGTAAATCGTATCAGACTAGTTTTATCGAATCGGCTCAGGCCAAACAGATCCTTGAACATGAACACACTGTAGATGGCCTTCTGGAAGTCATCTATCACGAATGGGCTGAAATCGTAGCTATCAATGCCTGGTATCTTTAGTGGTATGCCTTCCACGAGACAGTGTTCAACCTCAGATTCGGAGCACGTGTTATGATAGCTTAACACTTCTAAAGCTACGCGATATTTTTGTTCAGATCTTCGTATTTTGTCGTATAGTTTGGCGTGATGTAGAGCTGTTGATGATAGGTTTTTAAAACATGAATTGTTAACTCTAATATCAATGGCTTACCTAATCCACAATACACCGCAAACATTTCGAAAGCTTCTTCGTCTTCCTTGCTGAAGTAGCCGGATCGCTTGTTCACCATTTGTACAACGCCAATAATATTACCTCGTATAAATATCGGCATGCATAAAATGGATTCGGTTTTGTATCCCGTTATTTGATCTATTGTTCTATTAAACCTTGAATCTGCATACGCGTCAACTATGTTCAGAATTTCACCTGTCATAGCGACTTGACCGGCAATACCGGTTCCTAGCGGAAATCTTATTTCCTTTGGGGCCTTGTTCAATTCGTTTTCGTTTTCGTTCATTGCAGTCTTTTCGTCACAGCCTACGTCAAATATAGTTGCATACAGTTCCTTGCTTTTAGAGTCTACAAGGAACAGCGAAGCACGATCTGCATCGACAAGTCGTTGAGCAAAGTTCATCACTTTTGACACTAACATATCCATGCTAACCATATCTTGAAATATGGACTTAACCACTGCCAGCAGAAAATCGTTGAGTTTCCGCTGTTTGAGTCCGACTAGATTGAGATGTGCGTAATGTATTGCGATACCTCCCCAAACCAAATAACTACAGCCAATTTCTTCATCTTCCTCGTAAAATGGCGATCCACAGTCCCGGCGCCACAACTCCAGAACAGCTACTAGTGATCCATCTGGATAAACAATTGGCTGACACATCACATGTGCCATTTCACTCTGCAATTTAGAATGAGTATCATAAAATCCATTATTAGTTTGTAAATGTCTCTTAGTTACCTTATCTAGAACATCCTTGTTAAATCGTTGGTCGTCATCTCCTTTGGAGAATCGTATAGGTTCCCTCGTTTTCGCAACATAGTTCGGTATCGCTGCATCCGATTTGATCCTCAGTGGTTTAGGATCTCCGTTTTCATCGATAAAACTGTTACTCAGACATAAATGCAATGCATCGGCATCCGATGCATCCGTCAAGTATAAGCGGAATCCATCCGCATTAACGGCCGAACAAATGCAAGATGCCAGCTCCCAGAGCACGTGCATTTTCGTTGGCCGTAACTGCAACGAGTGTATGAGATCTTGCAGCATCTGGCGCTTATCAGCGTGTACGCAAAATTTCCAACGGCTGAGGCTCGTTTTTCGGCCATTTTTACTGACAGATTGGGTAACCTTCCTGGATCTCTGGGTCTTTCGTATCATCCACCTTTCTAACTGTTCTAGCTGGATTTCATCCATGACATATGTGTCCAAGAACTCAGGATTGCATTGTAAATATTTGGCCACCTGATAAGCGTTAGGTTCTCGGTCGTCGGCATTTGCATGATTACGACTAATGTGTTCGTCGTTGTGGGGACCTGAAATATGAAAAATTAGTATTAACTCGATGCATGCCTTTTTCTACGTTTTATTTGTACAGGCATATCATTTGTATATTCTTGTTAGGTCAATTAAAGCTATTTTGACCAGTCATTTCAACTAGTAGTTTCACTGACTCACGAGTGCAGGTATATAAGGTAGTCTTTAATATAACGTTTCTAGCTAGAAATTTACCGTTACCGGGTGAGTCACAGCGTAACAAAAAATAACTTTTTCGCCTGTTCCGAAGACTAAAATATGTGTCTCCAATAAATGTGGGATTACTGAATTAATTGCAGCTCTCAAAAATGTTCCAACGCGTCACAATTTTATGCTACAGATCGACAAACTTGTAGTAAATACTGGTTTTATTGATGCTTAAATATAATTTAAACTACGATATTATTTTCGGCTATTCAATCCACCGAGCATGCAAATCAGGATTTAAAATTTTGTATGAGACATTGGGTAACTTATATAACTTGGACATTAGCCTGGGACACGGTTATATGAAAAATTTAGATTCTCACTCCAGTCCACTTTTTGAATTGCTTTTAGGTCCCATAACAACTGTGAAAAATTTCAGCTCGATCGGAGAAACTATATTTTAGCGCCAGCCGTTTGAAGTTTGTATGGAATTTACTATGGAAAAACTTACTTTTACAAAGAAAAATCGCCAGAGATCACCCATTGTCCTCTATAAAAATTCTGAACTCAGATCTCGATAGGAGTTTTTACGATGAACAACATTGCCAAAGACCGCAAAGCAATCCGATGCTTGTGAAAAAAGTCTTCGGCAATATTCTTCATCGTAAAAATACCTATCCAGATCTGTGTTCAGAATTTTTATAGAGGACAATGGGCGACCTCTGGTGATTTTTCTTTGTAAAAGCAAGTTTTCTCATAGTAAATCCCTTGCAAACTTTGAACGGCTGGCGCTAAAATATAGTTTCTCCGATCGAAATTTTGCACAGTTGTTATGGGACCTAAATGCAATCCAAAAAGTGGACTGGAGCGAGAATCTAAATTTTGTCCCACACTATTGGACATGCATAGAGTTTGGACAGGCTAATCGTTCTTTGCTCATTTCCAATGAGGTGATGACGAATATATATACGGAAAATCATTTATTGTATTTTAACAATTACAAATTGGCTTCAAAAATATCAAAATTGTAAATGGTAGCGACAGAATATCTATGAAACTTGCGAATGCAAGAGGTAAATGAACATCCAATCACAAACATAAAATGCAATAATAGCGCTCAAAATTGACATGCATAAAAAGTTCCAAAGTGGTAATGTGTTGAACTATATCTAAAATTGAAGCTAGGTCCATCTAAAATCTTAACATTGATATATAAGGCATAAATCAGGTGACGTCCAAAATAGATTATGGTTTTTGTGCAGTTGATGAAACACACTGGAATGTCGGATGCATGCATATTGAAAACTATGGAATCGTCCATTTATTACGTAACGCTAAAATCGCCAATTTTAGACCCCCTTCGTAACGCTTTTTGCACGATTTTTTTTTTTGTATGAGCTGTAACGTTTGAGTCAACCCCCCTTCCTCCTAGAGCGTTACGTAATTTGTGGACGGCGCCTAAGTCACATGTAAACGCTTAGAAATTTATGATATGACTATCATTTTGAGAAATCATTGTATGGATATTGAGATAATGCCCCTGTCCAAATTATATTCACGTATTACATTATATTACGTAATATCAGCTCTAGACTGAACGTAGTATTAGAGAGGTAAACTCACATGGGAAACTGAAACAAATAGCATCAAGTTAGGGAACATCGAGTTAAACGAACATCGAGTTGAGCATTTCATCGACTTAGATGAAATATCGAGATACATAATATCGAGTAAGGGAGAGTTGACTGTATAACAACAATATGATAAATAAATAAATATAACAACTTTGTGATAAATATATTTTTTTTTTGCAAGTTCGTTGCATATAAGCCAACATTTTATCAAAAAGGATGAACAACAATGTGACCCACTAGATATCCTTGCCAATAGAAACAGTAGAAATTTTCAGCAAAATAAACGGTGCTGAAAAGTAGCACTCGGAAATGTTTCAAACTTACACATTTTGCCCTGTTGAGGAACCCAAATGTATTTTAATACACATGATTACGATTGCCCACCCTAATAACCCATTTCAAGCACTCGACCCTAATAATCCTTTTCTTGCACTCGACACTGAAGAAGTCTGTAAGTCGCAAACGAAGTAGGTTGGGTGACAAAACGTCGAAAGACAAAATGTCGAATGCCAAAACGTCGAAAGCCAAAATGTCGAAAGGACGAAAAGTCGAAAGGACAAAACGTCGAACGGATAAAACGTCGAAAGGACAGAACGCCGAAATGAAAAATCCAAATTCAAAACAATAGGGGTATTCACTTAAAGCTGCGTAACGTGTGATTTTGCGTAATTGGAGCGAAGAAATATTTCGTATGAAATAATTCTCTTCTGACTCAGTGCGATGTCAAAAGAGTGATAAATAATCTAGTTACCCGCAGCAAACGTATGTCATTTCAACGAATGTTGTTGTTTGAGCTTGAAAAATGGAATGTAATTTAATTGCTTTTTGCAGATTTGGCTGCTGTTTTAAATAATAATTACTGAAAATCATGAATGTGATAGGTGCATTTAAGAGATGAAAAAATGTGTGTCGCAAGATCAAGTGTCGTTAAGTTGTCAATTCATGTTGCACAACATTAAAGTGATTAAATGGAAGAAAAACTTGAACCGAATTCTATTATAAATTGGATTCGGATTCTGTTAAGTTGGGTTGCATGAATAGGGTCGGGCATTTATTTGAGAATATAAAGAATTTAACACACTACTCGTTTTTGAAGCGCAAGCACCGTCGTGAGTTGCATCACTATCTGCTCCCCTGGGCCACCTCCTACAAAGACCCTCCTAATTATTGACAATATTTAGTTTCCATGACTGTTCTTCAGGCATTTCAGACCTCTTAAGACCACCTATTAATCAAAATTCCTACTCGTGAATCTTAATCCAAGATTTGCTGACCTCATTTCCCAAATTGGGAAAAAGTTTGTTTGTTATTCTCATCATAACAACGAAAAAAGGATAAACAACGCCTTCCTAGATTGAAAAACTGACGAATTTCAACAATTTGAAATGTTCCCTTCACAGTTTACGCGATTTCGTGAAAGATTTGAGTTAATCAGTTTACCCCGATATACGCGGGGATTTACGCCGTTAAGTGAATACCCCTAATGTTTTTAAAAATTAAAACAGTGATTTTTTTTTTTTCACTTTTATATCATAATATTTAGCTGGTCTTGGAAGAGGTCACAAAAATCAAAATTTGATCGATTACTTTTTCAAATCGACGTAAGTAACTTCCATACGGTTTTGAGAAAGTTAATTCATAAGAATCACAACCTGTCTTCTAAAACTGTTTTAAAATGGATCACTTTTTTAACATTTTTTCGCCGTGTACATTGCTTAAATTTTGCATACAATAAGCTCACGTTCAAAAACTAGGGAGTTCCTGTTATTTCCCACAAAAATTTGATAACAAAATGATAAGCCGATTTATTTAGTTACTTTCGACGTTTTTCTACCAGTGTAAAATCGGCTCAAGTAGTGTTTTGTTTTGATTCGTGGTTAAGTCACTTTGTCTCTCTATACAGCGGGGCGGCGAAAGTAGTGGTTAGGTTTCGAAAGTTGAAAATCTTACTTTCGTCGTTTTGTAAATCCGGAAATTAAACGTTCTAAAAATGAAAAATCGAATTGGTTTAGAGCGAAATGTGTAGAATTTCGTCTGCAAAACACGTAGAATCGATAAAGTAAGTTTGTATACTTTTTTGACTTGAGTCTGTTTGAATACGTTTTCGAGAAATGGCAGTAGCCCAAACATGTCGGAATAAATTAAATGTTTTATATTAATCAGGTCATGAAATAATTTTTGGAGAGACATTGATGAGAGAATGTGCTACTTTCAGTCAAACTTTGAAAGGAAAAATGCGAGGAGTTTGTTTTGAAATAAAACTACCAATTTGCATTGTTCTGTATTGCATTATGGTGTTTATACGATATGGTTATATACATTTATTCACTATACAAAAAAAACAATGCTGTAGAAATCTGTACTGTAGTACATTTCAACTCAATTTGATAAAAGAATGAGTAATTTATAATAAATAAATAATTCACTATTGTCAAACATTCAGTTGCAAATTTGATGAAATTTCTGCCACTAATTTGTTGAAAGAATGAGTGTACTTTATAAGAATAAATAATACACTATTTATCAACAGATAGCTTAACCAGTAGCAAATAAAATTTACTTCCAAATAATTGCTGTATCGATTTTGAGAAGCTATTTAACTGTAAATTGTGTACAAAATGAATGAAATGAAAGGGTATTCTCTACTCGGGTACTGAGTTTAATATTATAAAAACTTATAGCAATGCTGGCAATCATATTGAGTGAAAGGATGTTGAGGTATACACAAGGCTGGTAGCGTGTCACTTTTTAGTGACTTGGTCACTTTTTTGAGGCCAGTCACTTTTTTGAGGCCAGTCACTTTAAAGTCTCTTTTTTAAGCCATTTCAACTAAAGTTACTTGTTTCGTCAAAAAGTCATTTTTTTCAACTATTTTGAGCTAAATTTTCGGGAGAAAATTATGAATCGGTCTTTTTTAATTTAGGCTAAGTTTTATGTTAGGTCATCACGAGAACAATTTCATGTCAGTATCAAAATAATGGTTCATGTGAAATAAAGCTTGGAAAAAAGCTAATCTTTCATAGAGTTCCACGTAATTTGTAATAGTATCCAAGTTATTATTAGTATGGTGTAAGTTCATTGTTATAAAACTAAAGGTTAAATTTTTAGTATTCTTTTTGAATATCTCGTGAATTCTCATTTAATAGAAATGTTCATACCACATACCTTGTGGTGGATGATTAGAAGTTTATCTTCTATTGCCGAACATTACGTTTTAAAATATGCATCCTAGTCATTCTCTTTGTCTTCGAAATTCGTTTTATTAACCAAACCATCCTGGTATAAAGCACATTAGCTTCTTAAAATTTTACAAAATCTATAATATAGATATTTAATACTAAAACGCAAAACAAAGAATAATTATTTAATGTTCTATTTGAGAGTAAAAACTTATCATACTTCTTAGGACAGACTTTATTTGCAAACCAAACCAAAAATGGATTGATTTAAATGGGTTCAAAAAACTACGTAAAAAAGACCTCGTGTTTTTCGACTATTTGTTTATCGCGAATTTGTCGATTTCATAAATAGTTCATAAAACTATGCATGCTTTCTTCAAAAAAATGTGGGGTGTCGGATCCTCTTCTTGGTTTTTTTATTCACTTCGGCAGGAGGTTCATTGAAAGCCTTAGAGTTTATATTTGAAAACAATATGAGCGGTATTGAAGTATTTTTTATTGCACAGTTTGTTACAATCGACCAACTGTAACCCCACTTGACATTGAGTGACTCATGAAAGTGTCCAAATAATTTTGATTTAAATTTTAGAAGCATAGTGCTATTAACTACTTTAACAGCTTATATCAAACATTTGTTCTTCCTCAGTCGGCGTTTGAAGGACGCAGTTCTAAGCAGTATTTTAATCATATTCGATCTTCTATCATCATTTTTAATTTGAAATATTGATTAATGCCCATGCATAACATTTTCCGTAATCTTGTTCTAGTTACATAAAATATTGACCTTATTAGATAGAAGAGTTAGAGTATAGATAGAAATGTGAAATGACAAAAAATTCAATTTTACGAATGCTCGAAATTCTAATTAAAATTTGCAAAATAAAATACTTTGGTGATATCAAAGACATAACATTTTGAAAAGATTAAAAATCTGCTTAAAAAATATTATTTACGTAAATGTTAACTTTTCTGTTTGAAAAAATAGTAGGCAATATCTTTAAATTTTTGAAGTACAATAAAAATTTACAAATATGGTACTCAACTAGACCTACCAGCTGCAGAAAATCATATTGAATATTCCCTATCATATTGGATATTGATCGTAAAACAGTATATAAGAATTGAAATAAAACTTATTAGGGTTCGGTTTTCAAGTCACTTTTAGTCACTTTTTCGAGAATCTAAAGTCACTTTTTAGTCACTTATTTTTCAAATCTGGTCACTAAAATGACTTTTTTCGGTACCACTTTTTGCTACCAGTCCTGGGTATACGATTTAGGAGAAGGTTTCGATAAAGGGTGTAGGGGAAGGGGTGGTAAAATGAACAACTTAAGGAAATCATCTTTTTCTGATAGAAAAACGAGGAATTTGTAAAGTGCTATCCCACAACATCAAAAACAGGGATGTTATCTATAGCAGCGACACGAATTCAGACTAAAATAGCTGAATTTTCACATATTTTTGTCGCTTGCAAAAAACGATGTAAATGTTCATTTTACCTGCACTATGTGGGTAAAATGAACAGCTGTTGGTGGTAAAATGAACACCACGCAAAAAACGTGAGCAAAACAAATATTTCTGAAAATTTTCATTTCCCCATCGCAAATACATCCATTAATGATTGTAACCCATTCAAAACAAAATTATAGGTATCAGATTTGACATCATATCATAACGATATTCACCTCACTGAAAAACCTCAAGTCTTCCGAGCTAAAAGTTACGTCAGTTCTAATTTTCAATCGTGGTTTTATAAAATCTTAGTTTTCGTTGATAATTTCACTTTAATTGACCTACGTATCAACTTGAACACTCTGATTCATGCTATAAATCGTCCGTGCGTGATAAAAATTCATCGAAATTTGTTTTTTTTTATCGATAAAAGGTAAGGTGTTCATTTTACCACCCCTGTTCATTTTACCACCACTTCCCCTAATGAAGTTTGCGTAGAATTTTTGTCACATCCAGCTCGACAGCCAGTGTTGTGCCTTGGCCCTTGGTATCCTTTGGACGACTTGGGGTTATTGAAGGTATTAGTATGATCTGAGACGAGACTCGCGAAGACGGTCTTCTTTTTCTGTGATTGCTGAGTTTTTTTTCTTATTCCACTTTGTGTTCATACCAATTATGCGCAAGCCGTTCAAATCCTCACATGAACCTCTCAGCAAAAAATGATTGAGTTTACATCACATCGAATCATAAATAGCCGTTTGAGTGAAATTTCATGCCAGCAAACGTAGCAGACATTAGAAATAATTAATCTTCTGCTTAGATTTATCAGCAACTTTGGAAAAAACTGCTCCGCTGACTGAGGTTTTCAATAACAATTTACCTTGAACACAATACTTTTCACTTTTTCAGCCATAAAAACGGTGGGCTGCATTTGACGTTTCGTGAGAGGGGAATCTGGGCTGCATATGACGTTGATATTTTTCCTCTTCGCGAGTCTCTCTCAGAGTATGATTATCTATATTCGTGCCTAGGATCGGTAACTGTCATGTAACTGACCAACTGAAATGCTCGAAAGTTGGCATTCATAGAAAAAGTGCTCCAATGTATTACGAGTTTCGCATGTTGCACAGGTTCTGTCGAAAAAATGAGTTAACGGAAAAGTCGTGTGAGACGCTCGTTCATATTTTTATCATTTCTACTTTTACCTCTGGCTTCATTTTAAATCTTCTTCTCGAAGTGCTGCACTGCTTCTTGTCGAGATTGAAATGGGTGTAGGATTGACATTTTTCAATAAAAAATGTTGCATGCTTACTTTGATGAGATTGGTAAATTTTGTTGTTCCCAACGCCTTTCGCATCGCAACCTATTTTTGCCTTGGCAACGCTAGTTACGTTCAATAACAACACATTCGCTAGAAAAAACGACTGTATTCGACGTTTTGTCCCTTTCGACGTTTTGGGATTCGACATTTTGGCATTCGACGTTTTGGGTTTCGACGTTTTGTCTTTCGACGTTTTGTCTTTCGACGTTTTGTCCCTAAACCAACTATCTATAGAGGCACATGAGGTGTAAGATTAACGTTGGGCTTTTCCGGCGTTTTTTGCTATTAGATATTTCGATCTATGGTTTGTTGTTTACTGCATCGCTATGTATGGACAATGAAAAATCGATTTCGGTTCTTATTTTGGTTTTCTCAGGAATTGTAAACCGAATATGATGAAATGCTTCCGCTACATATAAGCTTACGTTTGAACAATGACTCTAACCTTGTCAAATAAAAGGATTTGAATTCCGAGAAAAAAAAGAAAACTCAATTTTGATGCATGTAGGTAATTGAAACCTTAATAAAAATAACTTTTATCATCTTCCATGCGTTTATTCAGAAATTCTATCATTCCCCCAAAAAAAATGGTACATAAGCTTTTAGAAGTTTATTCAGTGATTTTTTCAATGTTCCTCGGAAGTCTTCCTCAGAGAGTATCACAGGTTTCTAGTTTAGAAATCTGCCTAGAGATTTCTGCAAGATTTTCTTTTAAATAAGAATCAAGCTCGGTGGTTTCTACAGATTCGACTAGAAGTTTTTGTAGGTGTTGTTCCATTAAGTTGCTCAAAATTTATCTCGAGAGAATCATCCATCAATTCTTTCAGAGATTCATCCTTTGTTCTGTTGTTGATGAAATACTTCTAGCTGTTCTTTTAAAGTTTCCTAAGGATCTTGCCCCAACATTTTTCGATAAATCATGAAGTTATTCACAATCCATTCATGAAATGCTTTCAATTTCTTCTTGTAAAAAAGAATGCTACCTTTCCTTGATACGTACCGTCGTTGTGGGTATTTGGCCAAAAATGTGTAAGTCTTGATTCATTCTTAATTAATTAATTCTCAATTTCCGCAATATAACTTGACAAGTTCTGCTGAATATAATAACACGTTCATGGGTAATGTATTTGCAAATGTTGAACAAAAAAAAATTCGTCTGTTTTTATTTAAACAGGATACGTATGAAAATTGGCCCCATCTCAGTCCTTCGAAGGGGTAACCTAAAAGTGAATTTTTTTATGAATCTTTAAAAGTGACAGTTTAAAAAAACTTCATTTTCAATGATTTATTAAAAATATACTACTAGCTCCGGGAATCTAATTTTTCGATGGTAGCTGTAGATAACCCCAAGTAACAATTTCAGTGCTTTTTGATCTTAGATGTTATTTATGGAGGTTTTATTAGAGATGTATTCATTCCTAACAGATTTAAGAAAGCATTGCAAAGTGCCAAACGTACTTTTCGGTAAAACCCACTTTAAAATGCTTTGTAGATATCTACAAGAGCTCCCGTTAAAACTTATTTGCTGGTCACATTTGTTGATAATAAATTGTATTTTGAAAGAGCTGTGTAGTGTTTATTAAAAACTACACTTAAAACCTCATCTTGCTTGTCTTGTCAAGGCATAAATAAAACTTCTAAGACTACGCTAAGTCATGTTAAAGCCTTCTTAAATCTCAACTGTCTGATGCATTTTATTGGAATGCAGTCTGCGTGTGGTTATCAATACCATTATGTTGATAATGATAATCATGTAGTGAATTATGGATTAATCAGAACTCAAACATAGAAATGACAAATATTCCTCTCGAAGAATTAACAGACTATCGCATATTTTTCCCATACTTGCCTGAACTTCCCGTTCTAGTGGGACAACTATTCTGCACAGAACAGCTGAGCTACACGAAAAAAGCTTTCATTTTTCAGTCACTTATCACTTACCGCTTTCTGCATCAGTACAACCGATCAAGCACGACGGGCTTTATTTTAACAATTCATTCCAATAAAACAGTTATATACATAGATTCTACCCCATTACCCCGAATACCATTACCCCGAATGCTATTAACCCGAATGTCATCACCCCAAATTCCAAAACCCCGAACAACCCATCACCCCGAATGGCATTACCCCGAATTCCAAAATCATGGGGAAATCTCATCAATATCATCATGTTAAGATAATTGTAAATTCGGGGAAATAGCATTCGGGGTGATGGAATTCGGGGTAATAGTACATTCGGGGTAATGGAATTCGGGGTGATGGGATTCGGGGAAATGGCATTCGGGGTAATGGGGTAGAATCGGTATCAACAACAAACAAAAGGAAGGGTGAATCTCTGAATTCACTACTTCCTTCCAAAAAAGTGGGTTTTAAAACTGTCACTACACGTGGCAAGAATGGAAGAAAGGACGTTTCTCCGGAATGCGAACTTTCTTCCAAGGGTGAAATGAATAATTGTATCGAAATGAGCAATCAGTTCGATGCTCTAGACAAATTTTCCGAACACCAAATCGAAGCAGCCTCTAGCCCAGGCTCTTTGATTCAAGTGAGGAAGCAAAGAGTGCCGCCTATCGTGGTCAGTTGTTCCGAATTTGGGGGATTTAGGCAGGAGATCTTGAACTCCATTAGGGGAATCAAGGTTTCCTTCCAAATCGCAAAGAAAGGAGACTGTCGCGTTTTGCCGGAAACTCTTAAAGATCGTGAGCTTCTTCTCAAACATCTTGAAGAGAAGAAGCACAAATATTTTACTTATGACGACAAAACTGAACGTTTGTTCAAAGTTGTCTTGAAAGGTCTCTCAAGTGACTATAAATCACCTGAAGAGATCAAAAATGGAATAAATGATTTACTTGGATTTTCCCCAGTCCAAGTAATCATTATGAAAAAGAGAACCCAATCTGGCATTGTTCGGAAAGGGCTTTCTCAAGAATTTTATTTAGTTCACTTTAACAAAAAAGAACTAAATAATATTAAAGCTTTAGAAAAAGCAAAACTTCTGTTTGATGTCCGTGTGACATGGGAACATTTCCAGAAACCTGGAGGAAATTACCAGAACCCCACTCAGTGCCGTCGGTGCCAAAAGTGGGGTCATGGTACAAAAAACTGTCGCATGGATGCTAAATGCATGATTTGCGGAGGTTCTTCTCACGCCAAAGACGTCTGTCCAGTGAAGGAAGATACCACCAAATTCATATGTTGTAATTGCGGGGCTAACCATAAGTCCAATTTTTGGAATTGTCCTTCACGCAAAAAGGTCATTGAGGCTCGTGCCAGGCAGATGAAAGATAATATCCGTAACGATAACGGTCGTTTCCGGAATCTGCCTGGTAGAGTATCGAACAATGCTCATTTTTCAGTTAACGATCGCTTGATCATGAATCATACCCATCAGGAAGATCATAATCATGCTTTTTCACAAACTAATTTTAATCCGTCGGGTAGCCGTTCGAATCTTTCTATTTCGAATGTATCTACCCACCGTAAATCCTTTGCCGATATCGTAGCAGGAAATTCGAACTCCTCCCCTGTTCGATCCATGGGTACCCATTCCACTTGTTTCAAATCAAATGGAAAAAACCCTACCGCCACAGGTAACTCCGCTTCTTCGTCTACCGGAAGTTCCAATGGGAAATCACATGACATGTCTGCCTCTGATTTTAATTTTCTAACTGAACAATTGAATCTAATGATTGATGCAATGTTCAAAGCCACCACTATGACTGAAGCAGTCCAAGTAGGTGTAAAATTTACAAATAAAATTGTTATTGGATTACGTTTTTCTAATGGATCCAAATAATAATTTAAATATTTTAAATTGGAATGCTCGTTCTCTGAATGGTAAAGAGGACGAGCTGTTTAATTTTCTTACGGTTAATAACGTGCATATAGCAGTTATTACCGAAACGTATTTAAAACCTGGATCTAAACTCAAAAGAGATCCTAACTTTTTTGTTTATCGTAACGATCGACTTGATGGGGCATGTGGGGGAGTTGCAATCATCATTCATAGGCGTATAAAACATCAACTGTTTTCATCATTTGAAACTAAAGTTTTTGAAACTTTAGGTGTTTCTGTTGAAACACAGTTTGGTAAATATACTTTCATAGTTGCCTATTTGCCTTTTCAATGCTCTGGGCAGCAAGTTAATTTGCTCCAAACTGACTTGCGTAAATTGACTCGCAATAAGTCAAAATTTTTTGTCATTGGTGACTTTAATGCCAAACATCGGTCATGGAATAATTCTCAAAGTAATTCCAACGGCAGAATTTTATTTGATGAGTGCTCTTCAGGATATTTCTCAATTCAATACCCTGATAGCCCCACATGTTTTTCCTCTTCTAGAAATCCATCTACGATTGATTTGGTCTTAACCGACTCTAGTCATCTTTGTAGCCAACTGATTACTCATGCTGATTTTGATTCTGATCATGTCCCTGTTACATTTCAAATATCCCAAGAAGCGATTCTCAATCCTATCAGCTCCACTTTCAATTATTTACGAGCCGACTGGAATATATATAAAACGTATGTTGACTCCAATCTTGATGTTAACATTTCTTTAGAAACTAAACTTGATATTGACAATGCTCTTGAAACTTTAACAAATTCCATTGTTGAAGCCCGGAGCATTGCAATTCCAAAATGTGAAGTAAAATTTGAATCCGTGATTATAGACGATGATCTTAAACTCTTGATCCGTCTTAAAAACGTGAGGAGAAGGCAATTTCAACGCACTCGCGATCCTGCTCTGAAAATTATATGGCAGGATTTGCAGAAAGAAATCAAAAAGCGTTTTGCTCAATTAAGAAACAAAAATTTTGAAAATAAAATTTCTCAATTGGACCCTGGCTCTAAGCCCTTTTGGAAATTATCTAAAATCTTGAAAAAACCTCAGAAGCCTATACCGGCATTGAAAGAGGAAAACAAATTATTACTAACTAATTGCGAAAAAGCTCAAAAACTTGCTATGCAGTTTGAAAGTGCGCACAATTTTAATTTAGGACTTACTAGTCCAATTGAAAATGAAGTTACTCAGGAGTTCGAAAATATTCTCAATCAAGAGAACGTTTTCGAAAATGCCTGGGAGACTGATTTGGAAGAAGTGAGAACTATTATTAAAAAATTCAAAAACATGAAAGCTCCTGGCGATGATGGAATTTTCTACATCCTCATCAAGAAACTTCCAGAAAGTAGCTTATCATTTTTAGTTGATATATTTAACAAATGTTTTCAATTAGCATATTTTCCTGACAAATGGAAAAATGCTAAGGTTGTTCCAATTTTAAAACCAGACAAAAATCCTGCAGAAGCTTCTAGCTATCGTCCAATCAGTTTGCTTTCCTCCATCAGTAAACTTTTTGAAAAGGTTATTTTGAACAGAATGATGGCCCACATCAACGAAAATTCAATTTTTGCCAATGAACAGTTCGGATTCCGCCATGGACATTCGACCACTCATCAACTTTTACGTGTAACAAATTTGATCCGTTCCAACAAATCTGAAGGCTATTCTACTGGTCTTGCTCTTCTAGACATAGAAAAAGCATTCGACAGTGTTTGGCATGAAGGTTTGATTGTAAAATTAAAAAACTTTAATTTTCCAACATACATTGTTAGAATAATTCAAAGTTATCTGTCAAATCGTACACTTCAGGTTAATTATCAGAACTCCAGATCTGAAAGACTTCCTGTAAGAGCTGGTGTTCCTCAAGGCAGCATTTTGGGACCAATATTATACAATATTTTCACATCTGACTTACCTGAGCTACCTCAGGGATGTCAAAAATCTTTGTTTGCGGATGACACAGGCCTCTCCGCCAAAGGACGAAGCCTGCGTGTCATCTGCAGTCGATTGCAAAAAAGTTTGGATATTTTTTCTTCATACTTGCAAAAATGGAAGATTTCTCCTAATGCTTCCAAAACTCAACTAATAATATTCCCACATAAACCAAAAGCTCTTTATTTGAAACCTTCAAGTAGACATGTTGTCACGATGAGAGGGGTTCCAATAAATTGGTCAGATGAAGTTAAGTATCTAGGGCTCATGCTAGATAAGAATTTAACTTTCAAAAATCATATTGAGGGCATTCAAGCCAAATGTAATAAATATGTAAAATGTCTCTATCCCCTTATTAATAGAAAATCAAAACTTTGTCTTAAGAACAAGCTGTTGATATTCAAACAAATTTTCAGGCCAGCCATGTTGTATGCTGTACCAATATGGACTAGCTGTTGTAATACCAGGAAGAAAGCTCTGCAGAGAATTCAAAATAAAATTTTGAAAATGATTCTGAGGCTTCCTCCCTGGTATAGTACCAATGAGTTACATAGAATATCCAATGTTGAAACATTGGAACAAATGTCAAATACAATCATTAATAATTTCAGGCAAAAATCGTTACAATCTTCTATTGCCACGATTAATGCGTTATATGTTTAGGTTAAGTTAGGTTAAGTATATTAAAAACATTTTTTTTTTCTCTTATAAGCAGGTGAAATCAACTCACCTGTAAAAAAAACTGAACTGCTACGGCAAATGAAATGTAATATGTTGTTAACAAAATGTTAATTAAATCTTAAATTTGTTTTACCAAATTAGGATGATAGTGTTGTCAAATAACACAGAACACCTAGATATAAGAAATGAATGTAATGTTTGGAATGATACTAATAAAGAAATTAAAAAAAAAAAAAAATTATATTGTTCGGAATAATCACAAATTGATCTTAAACCATCCCAGACAAGACCAGCAAGATTTAACTGGATGGAATCCATTTTTATTGTCGCAGTTTCGGATAGATAATTACAATATGCATGGGAAATTTCAATTTATGATTGAGATGAGCATGAAATCATTCTGAAAATGGAATGGAGTAAAATATTGGATAGCCAATAATAATGTCGTAATTGTGGCGCGTTGCTGTAAATCGAAAAATTTTATGTCATTCCACCAGTAAATTTTTATTGGCCGGAATTTCACGCGATCGTAAGGAAATTTTCTGTCACGCAAAAAAAAGATTATTTTAATTGATTATTATGAGTCGGCAGACATCATGATGGTTTCAATATCAAAAAAAGGTTATGGTTTATAAACAAATTATTGGTTGATGTTTGTTCAATTATAAGCTCTTAACATTGGTTTTATTCCGTGTATTAGGATATCGTAAAAGATTTAATACCGCTAGTTGAGCTCAATAAGGCTATACAATAGCTCTTATGAATGTTTTATAGCATACTACAAGGGTAGATGTATTCATACGATACAAAACTAAGAAGTATTGAAACGGTTTTAAGGTAAAGTCTTAACAACCTCCTGTAATGTGGGCCTTTTCGGGCTTAACGGAGTTTTATCAAAGGTTTATTGAGGTTATTAAGACTAATAAGTTCTAAAATGAGTTTTAACGATATGGTGGTAACAACAGCTTGTAGTAAATGAAAAAAACTAAAAATGTTACTTGGGAACTTTAAAGAACACAACATTAAAATTAAATATTCCCAATACTTATTGAGACATTTCAGATTATGTTTTGGCCCAGTGTCATCGCCTAGGCCTAATGTCACCCTAGACGACGGTACTTAGAAGTTTCATCAAAACGTACTCTAGAAATCACTCTATACATATTTACAGACATTATTCCACACATTTCTTCAACGTGGAAATAATGCCCACGTTGAAGGCATTACGTATTTGCCTTCAAGAAAACCCACAAGAGTTTCCCCAGGATTTGATCCTTGATGAAAACCTTCTGTGATTTTCACAGGATATAAAATAGTTGATTTTTACATAGGTTTAACATGTTTCCCTCGGAGCAGCAACTAAAATCATTCAAATGAAGCATAAAGATCATCTCTGGCACTTTTCTTCATTTTATACATCTATTTAAGAAAACTGATGGAAGCAGTTGATCCACTACTGGAACACGACGGCAACTACTGGTGCAAGGAAGCTGAATTTTCACGAAAACCTTATTATTTATATGACTTTTTGATATTTAAGATAGAAAGCTGAAATTTAGCAAATCAATTAAACTAGATGCTATCAATCCACCAAAAAAAGTGTATGTCATTTTTTTCGAAAAATATACGTTTTTTTCCATAGCACTGTGCTTCCAAGGGCCTAAATTCGTGATCGAAAATGTTTTGCACCCGAAATGTTGGTTTTAGAGGTATGGTGTCTTCAGAGAGGTTGTTCGGGATGTAGAAGCCTTTCTTTGTAGATAATTTCACTACATGAAAATTTGCTGAATACACCTTAGCTCTATCTATAGAATTTAAGGAGATATGGATCACTTCTTATGAACTTTTTTTAAAACTAGTTTTTTTGAAACTATTTTTTTCTGGGTATTTTTGACATTTTTCTTTTGTTCTACAAAGTTGTTTGAATCAATAATATGCGCATTTCTTTAGAAGACATTAAAAATGTATCTCTTATGTTTTTTTCTCTTATATCATATTTTATATAGAAAAATCGACTATTTCCCATTCCTCTAACATTTACAGGGGCAAATCGGGGCAACATTTTTAGCTTGGATGTAGAAGATTAACTCAACAGCTATTAAATTCGTGGTAAATTCGGTGGGCACTATTTATTTTTTTTACTTGGGTGCAAAATATGTTCTGTAAAATGCTTGAAAATTAAAAAAAAAAAATTACCACTTATTTTCACGCAATTTATCATGGCTGAGTGATAATTTTTAGGTCTTTTAGGCAATGATGTATTCGGTTCGGCTAATGCTGATACAGTGGGATTCCGTTTTTGGCATGCTTCGTTTCAACATTTCTAAATTCCATAATAAAATGTTTTTTGTGAATATCATCGTGTTTTCTTGTTTTAATCATTGAAACAGCAGGTCAACTTTACGTTCATTACATTCTAGGGCTCCATCTCAGTCGATATATCATCAAATCCTACTAATCACTAGGGATCCCACAAGCGACGATTTGCTTCGGAATGGTCTTGTTTTCACTACATTGCATGAAGCCATTAATCTCTATAAGTATCTCAACTAGCGTTCCAACATTTTTCCTCAGGCATTCATACTGTGTAACCAGCCCACTTGAGACTGTCGGCAATTGATACACTTAATAAAAATCATTCTTTCATTATTTGGAACAACCCGTTTGAACTAAGCACAAGCTTTGCTACAAGAGCAACAAGAAGTCTATGACACATTTAAAAAATACATGGTTTTGACAGTAGCTAGAGGTATAAATGACCCACCGGCTTCTCTCTGAGTGCGTTGTGTCACTTATTTCGTCACCTAAACCGCCTGAAAAAAATCTTATGTGATGAAATAAATAAGCGTAATCGTATGGACCAAAACAGAAGTAAAACAAAATGTATCAATTACTCAATAAAATGTTCTGAGTTCTACGCACTGCAAAAATAACTATACTGGATTGTACTGAGGATAGTAAGACTGCTTACACTATGCATATAATTCTCAATTGAGAATATTTAAATTTACATGATCGTATAAATTTTATGTAGTTTTTGAAATCAAATGATGGCCAGTTGTAATGTACGACAATATTTGTTTTTTTTAATGTGTCGATGAAAATAATTTAGAATTTTTACTTGACTATTTTCAGCAATATCACTACGCAAGCTTAAAATTCTATGCGAAAATAGTCGATTTTTCTACATAAAATATGATATTTCTCCGGAAATATAAAAGAATCTATCTAAAGAAATGCGCATTTTATTGATCAAACAACTTTGTAAAACGAAAGAAAAATGTCAAAAATACCCAGAAAAAAAAAACAGTTCCAAAACACTAGTTTTAAAAAAAGTTCACAAGAAATTATCCATATCTCCTTAAATTCAATAGATAGAGCTAAGGTGTATTCAGCAAATTTTCATGTAGTGAAATTATCTACAACTTTGCCGAAAACACCATTGGTGTATCTTCACTTTTGCAAAAAAGTGAAAATCTATCTCACTGCTAGGTGTATTCAACACAAAAATAATACTTTCTTAAGAAGGGTTTCTACATCCTGAACAACTTCTCTGAAGACACCATACTTTTAGTGACATAATTACAAAAGAAAGTTTTAACAAAGTTTTCTACGAAATTATAGACACCATCAGTAGCAAAAATGTTGTAGGAATTGATTTCTATTTTATTTTTTTTATGTCTGGTGATATTGTCTGGTGACATTCTATTTTGGTAAAAGTAGGAATCATCCTTATATATGACATTATGAATTTAATGACCAAACATCAAATGTTCCACAAAGTGAAAAATAGTTAAATAACACTTTCAATAATTGCTGTCTTATCCTCGGGCAAAAATACCCCGGGCATAAATAATAATAAAAGATGAATAATAATAAGAATAAAAAAATGAAATTTACCAAAGAAGTCCAATATTTTGCAATGCTTGTAATATCCAAAGATATTATCTTGAACTTCACCAAATTTAACTTTCAAGCAACTATTAAATATTTTTTTTAATAAATTTCTGTGATTTTACTAAAAAAAATAGATTTAAAAAATTGTTTTTGTATGTCAAGCTTACAACCATATGTATTTCTTAAAATTTTGTACTTTTCCTTAATTTTAAACATGGTGCTTATTTTGCTCCCTGGATGCAAGAGTATCGATTTTTTTCACTCCAGATAATCGAAACCTCCAGATAATAGAATTACTAAAAGAAAAATTAAAACCTGCGATCAACGAACCTAAATATTATCTTTTTTTTTCGTAGTTTAATTCATATGATGCAATGGCGTAGCCAAAAATTATTTCTAGGAACATTGAGGGCCTTGAGAAGAAAAAAATATTTTGATCAGCATACACAAACAAACCTTTCTTAAATCCCTCCTTTCCTCCCTAGGTCCAAAACTGCAACACCATTAATATTCGAGTTATTATTACCATTCAAGTCCGACCTGTACAACTCGAACAAAATACGAAATTAGTTGGCACAAATTTGGTAGTGTTGTGTATTTGATTTGACCCTGTGATATACATTCGACTCTCCATAGCTCGAAATTCAAAGGACCATCGACTTTATAAAATTATCGATATGCCGATCAAAAAAATAAAAATAAAAATCACAGGAACAAATTTTTGTAATTCCAATACGTTTATGATCACTTCTGAAAGAAAGCAATATTATTTTGTTGATAGTATTTAAAAAAAACTATTATTCGGGAAATTTTTAAAAATGCTCGAAAAATCATGTTATTTTTACTGGCAACTTATATTTTTATATTAATGTATTTAAATTTTCATTGCAACTTGCTAGTATTATTCCCATCCAAACTAAATTTCTCCGAATAATAAGGATTTTTAAATAAATATTGTGTTATTGTGGAAACTAATTTACCTCTGACGTGACATCGACTAATTGAGATATCGATTTATGGAAATTTCGAGAGCACGGTGTATGGAAATTTGAAGTTGAAGATGAATCGATGCCAATCCTAAAATTTTCAACAGCACAAATCTCGATAACCAAACATCTGTTTAAGCTGAAAACTTGATCGATTGGTCACTTGCTGGTGGTGACTAATCGATTAAGGTTTCAGCTCAAACGGATGTTCGGTTCTCCAGATTGGTGGTCTTGAACATTTGAGTTTTGGTTTCCATTCATCTGCACCTGAAGGTTGTAAATGTTTAAACCACAATGAACTTTTGACAATATTTACTTAGTAATGTTGATATTTTAGTTGAAATTGTTGATTGTAATACCAATTTATTGTGTTTTTTTATTAAAATCCCGAATAATTTATTGAAAAACTTTGGTAAGAACGTCACTAACGAAGGGTGCTCATATTACTTCGCATATCCCTATATTTTATGTATAATGAATTTTATATATTTTATGTTTGAAACATTTAGAGAACGGAATAAAGTCAATCATGTTATGCTGCAACATTTAAATTGGAATAATCAAACTTATACTTACGTCGCCGATGTCTCCAGAGGCCAGCAAAACTTCCTGCCACTCTCGACAAAATTTCCATCGAAGCCGTATGCTTTTGAACTGCGATAATTTTCTATTTTCTCTACCTCAAATGGGATATTGGGAACTTGTCTTTCATCACAGTAGTCACGCGACGCAACACCTTCGTTCTTATTCGAATGAAAATATTTACTAAGTCCAGCCGGTTACTATCTCTTCTTAATGCATTCGCGTTTCATAGCGGGAAACCGAGGACAGAGGGAAAGCATGGTGTTAGATGTGAAATATTATGCCGTCAATGTTATTAATGACTGACGTGCACGTGACACGAGAGGGTTTCGTTTAATCGTTTCTGATCTAAAACCTATGAAAATAAATTCTTTTTGACATTATTCAAAAGCAATATTTACTCAGCAAATAAATTCCTCTTCGTTACTATTATCGTTTGAAGCCAACGCAGTATTGTAAAGCTACTTGTAACTTATAGTATTTCAAGAGAATTGAATGAATTGCGCATGTGATATGCAAAACCTGCAGTATGCAAGAGCTTTGTTGTCCAAATTGTCCCAAATGAGCAATGAAATCGATGCTTTAGATAAATTTTCAGAGCAGCCAATCGGTCAGAGAGGTAGCAAAGGGTGCCTCCAATCGTGGTGAATGTTTCCGAATTTGGTGGATTATGGGCAGAAGATCTTATCACATATCTAGAGAACCACAAATCTAGAGACCCAGACAACCGTTTGTGCTGAAAATTTAACTTTTAACAAATCATCAGTAGCGTGTGACCACTGAGTTAAATTCAGTACAAACGGTTGTCTGGTTCTCTAGATTTGTGCTCTTTAAAATTCGAGGTTTGGCTTCGATGCATCTTCACCTTAAGTCGCTTTAAGCTCGAAAGCCTTGAAGGTCGCGCATACATTTTTCACTCACACTCACGTCGACAAAACTGAACGTTTGATCGTTTTGAAAGGTCTCCAGAGTGTTGAATCACTTGAAAAGATAAAAGGTGAAGTAAATAATTTAGAAAAACGGATCCTATTCTTGGCAATTTTGATTTACCTTGGCAGGTTTTTTTTCAACAACTGAGTTCATGTTTTTCGACTATGCGCTCCGAATATAAGGCAGCATCCATTGATTACGTAACGATAAAATTGGAAATTTCCGACCTCCTCCCCCCGTCCGTAACGCTTTTTGTATGGAAAATTTCAAATTTTTGAATGAGCCGTAACGCTTGAGCCTGGCCATCGTTCTAGAGATGTATCCCAAGAGTTGTATCCAGTATCCATTTATTTTAACAAAAGTGATCTTTAAATAATATGATAGCTTTAGAAAGGTTAAACTTACGTAATCTATGTCCATGTGACATGGGAAAGCCTGGAGGTAATTTTTCCGAACTCCGCTCAGTGTCACAACAGTGAACCCATGATACCAAACTTTGTCGCATATATGTCCAATGGATGATTTGTGGAGGTTCTTCTAACGGACATTTGTTATGTGAAAAATATGTATGTGCGAATTGCGGTGACAACAATAAGTCTAAAACAGAGATTCCCAACCTTTTCAGATTTGCGGCCTCATTCAAGGATCTACGACCATTCCGTGGCCCGTAGAAAATTAGTTATGAAGAGTGATTAACATCAAATTCCTAATTTATCAGAATTAAGAACAGTGACAAACGTATACTTACATATTTTGATATTGATTTTCAGAAAAAAAAAACTTTGTCAAATGTGCAATAAGTGGTGCTTGAAGTTGTTATTAAATTATTGTCAAATATTTCTAGTAAATCACGCAGAGAATTAATCGCTATTCAAAACAACAGTTATTTTCGTTGTTTTTGACAAGCGCTTTCTATTTGTTGTAATCAAACAAAATGCATTGAAACAGCAATAATTTTTATTAAAACAAAACAGAAATATTTTTGAATTTACTGGCAGCATTTTAAATCAGATTTATTTTTGAAACAACAACAAAAACATCAGTTCAAATTGAAGATTTGTTTATTTGAAATACTTCCATTGTTGATTTTAATATAAGTTCAACTCAGTGTTCAAAGCTGAGCTGCCATTTTGTTTCTCGCTCTAAACTGCCGTGAATCGCAAGTCAGTCCCATCTGTAAAAAGTAGGCATTGAGAAAATGAGGTGTGAAGTTTCCAAACTCGTTTTCCATACGAACATTCAAAAAAATCCAGAAGATTGGAACATGTTCAAATCCTAATGAAACTTCCACAATTTGCTTTGCACTACGTTATCTTTCTGAGAAAAATTTAAGGATGATCAAAATACGGATAATTTTGGTGTTACACGGTGCGGAAACCTGTATTGGGACTGATATGCGGTTACTTTTCATTATGGGACAATTTGACTTGCTGTTTTTTCCTACTTTTTCCGAAAAAAAATTATTATCTCATTAGGGCAGCTGAAAGACCATTGAAAGATATGTTGAAAACTGAACTCAACTCAATTTTGACGAAAATGCAGATGGGACTGACTTGCGATTCACGGCAGTAAACAGTGTAAAACTAAAAATGTCGGTCGCGAATGTGCAAAAAATTTCTACTTATTCAATAGTTTCGAAACATCCGAAACCATGACCGAAGCCATGCTATGGGTAAGTTATGACCATTATTTTCCTTAATTTTAATCAAATAAGCATTTTTATATAATTGCAGTTAACTCCTACTCGAACCGCTGAACATAACTCGGAAAGCGCAATTGAACTGATGAGTCAAACCCCGTCACTTGCAGTGCAGAACAAATTCATTCACTAGAGATTTTGAAATGACAAATTCTTTATCTGCATATTCTAGTGAAATTCAGCACATGAAAATATAAATAGGGTAGGTGTACCAGTTTTGGCCACCCTAAGGAAAAATGTTGTTTATACATAAATCATAAGACCTTTGGTTACTGTCAATACATCAAACGAAAGCTTTCAATCCATGCTCAGCAGGGAAAATATAAATACTAATCAGAAACTTTGTTTTTGTATTAAAAATTGTGGTGGCGAATACTGGACCACTTGCACCAATATTCGCCACGATTTTGATTTTGATTCCTGAATTCGCCACTTACGTTGATTTCATATGTAGGGTGGCGAATCAGGAACAGGTGGCGAAAAATAGGTGCAAAGGAGCAACAATTTTAAGCAAAATGATTTTATTCTATTATTTTCTGAGAACATTTTGCGGTTTCCAAGAATGTTTCCGTATCATCTTAAAGCAATTTAGCGAACATCAAACAATTGGCAACCATATATGTCGTAAAACGTTACATAATCTGGGGTGGCGAATAACTGGTACATGGCGAATACCGGTACACCTTCCCTATATTCAGCTTTTTAAAGCTACATTTTCGTTCGTTTCAAAATAAAGGAAAATGACGTGTGAGGGGCTGACAATAAAAAGGGTTTATTATTTCAAATAAAAATATTATTAAACCAAAAAAGTACAGAACATTGTTTCAAAAACGATATTTTTTTGTTTTAATACAAAAATATTGTTGTTCAAAAAAAAAAAATCAAAAAATTATTTTTTTGAGCCATTTTGAACCCAGTTGTCAAATTCAACAAGAAATATTTTTAAACCAAATCACTAGTTGTTGTTAAAATAATAAAAAGCAATTATAAGCCGGCAAATAATGCAGAAATATTATTGAAATGATTCAGAATATATTTGATTTCAAAATAGTTTTCTCTGCGTTATATTTTAATGTCAAGTATTCTTTACAATGCGTTAAGGATCTCAGACACATTCAATACAATGGAATCGTATAAGTTACTCCGAAAATTCATTGCATTTTATTTGCGTCTGAAACTCTCCGAGGATCTTGAAAGGACCTGCAATGCCCCATTATAGGATTCCATCATATAACTTAGTTGTGCTTCGTAGATACAATGATTGCAATTTGCTTAAAATTTGTCAATTATTAAAATTCGTTAATTTCGGTAAGTTGATAGCTATTATTTACAAATTATCAGCTTTTCATCAAAATTAAAACTTTTTGTTGCAATGGCATCACGGACCTCTTGAGAGGTTGTAACTAGAGTGCCTATAAACAAGAGTGACGTCATGTTCCAGTTTTGACAGGTCTCCTGCCCGATTGGAACGCGGATTTGTATGGAATTGAAGTTCGCCGCTGTTCTAATTTTGACATTGACGCCACTCTTTTTTCAATCCACCCTGACTGTAACGACCCCCAAGGGATACACTGGTCTAAAGCTGTCCACGCTTTGCCTGCAAATATTTGGCTTGGCTTTAAGGTGAAACAGTTTGGAATCAACTTCTAAGATTGCACCAAAACTTCAAAGGCACAAATCTCGCGAAGAAAGCATCCCACAACAGTGCACTTTTTATTTTGGCTTTGTGCACTAGCAGAAAGCTTAAAATAAGAAGATCAGGAACGTTTGCCAACTATTTCTCCAGTTTTGTGCCTTCGAAAACGTGAGTAGGGGGAGAAGTCGGCCATTGTGCCGGCCATCTTTGGATTCTGAGATGTTTCACCTTAACCAGCAGACAAATATCAGTCCCAACAATAACAAAATCTTTGTCTTGTTAAACATTTGTTTGAGTCTGTATAAATCCAACCCAAATGTTTGCCATACTATACTGATAGCGTAACGAATCATGAAGCCTCGTCAGAAACGTTTCTCATACTTGTAGTTCTGTTAGTAGAACCTTCAACAAATTTCATGCATCGTGTAACGTGATTAACAATCATACCCATCACCGTTTTGCGTTTTAGCCTGGAAATGCCCTAGTATACAATGCTCCCAAAATTCTGATATATTCCATTATTAAGGTGAAGGGTATTAGCATACCGAAATGTGAAGTGAATTCTTGAAGAGATAAAAATTCCAACGTTGTAGGTTTTACTTGTCCAATTGGAAACCAAATTGATAACGATATCTAATGTATCCTAAATCAAAAAAAAGTTTGCGACAATTCTTATGATCGAGAATAACTCAAAAAAAGTTTCTAGCTATAGATCAATCTAGCTTATCAATTCACCATCAATCCAGGGACATTAGACCAGTCATAATCTATTACAAATTTAAAACTGATTCATTTGTTCCAACCAATCTGAGGACCAGGGACTGCATTCGTAGAGAATTGAGAATACAGTCGCCTCTCCACATCTCGATATCGAAGGGACCATCGAGATAGGGAGAGATCGAGACAAAGAACATTGATTTGATGAACACTAGATTGAAAATCACTCCGTTACTAGGAAAATAATAAACAAACAAACTGCATTTCAAGTTTTCTAATTGTTCTGAATCTCTTAAATCTGGTCTAGTATCCTTTGATAATGTTTATATTGACATATGGAGAGAACATTGGGAATAAAAAATCAACAGGAATACATCGAGATATGGAGATATCGAGATAAGGAGGATATCGAAATATGGAGAGAGAAATCGTTTGCAGAATAAAGGGACCGAAGCAATCATCGACATAGGGAGAGATATCGAGATGTAGAACATCGAGATATAGAGAGTCGACTGTATATCTCACTTATCGCTCTCTGTAACAATCATAATCCGCAATACATCACGACAGTCTGTTCATCATCTTCTGATACAGCTCTGGTTAGATCGGGGGGATAACAGAGCATGACAAAATCCATCTAAACAGCTCCAATCCTGGGGCAGTATTGCTATAGGTTGTTCGGGAATTGTTTATCATATCAGTAAAATAAAACACCTACTCCCAATGGTAAATAAGCGAGAAAAAGGGGTTTCATCGCTCTTGTTCGCTGCTCTTATTTATCAAGCTTGTTACAACTTGCGATACAGATGTGATGTTTTTCGTTGCTTGATTTGATCGTGCTTCAAACTCAAATAAGATGGAATTCTGCAATGCCTGCTGAGGACTAATGCAGTGTTCTTGCTTTCCTTGACAGTTAAACGTAGAGGAAGAATTTCTGTGTGTCATCTGTACTATTCTTTTCGCATAATTGTTCCATGTTCTATGGGATTTCCTATACACATGGGTTAGTTAAGCGAGTAGCGGCAGTGTAGTTGATTGCAAAAAAATGGTTATATATTTTTATTGGAAGCGTTTGCATAATTATATGGGCGGATGTTTGGCATAATGAGAATTATATGCTTTATGCGAAACATCCATTATGCCAAACATATTTATGCGAAACGTCTTTATGTGAAATGGGTTATCCCCATTTTTATATAACTAGCAAAAATTGAAGATTTCTCCTTATGCCTCCGAAACTAAACTTATAATATTTCCACATAAACCAGAAGCTTTTTATTTGATGAATTGATCTGATGAAGTTAACCTCTCTTCTAGCAGTATCACATTTTTACAACAAAGACAAGTTCTTAAAAACCTCGTTCTCTAATCTGGACAACTCGACACCGTACTGTTTCCGGACAAAACCATCCTCTCGAGAAATGAATTAGATATTTTTAATTTTAATATTGATAGAAATCGTTTTAAGATTTTGTTAGACAAATTTATTAGTATGATAAGGGATGTTTAGTATGTACAGCGAAGCTAAAGACGGTGTCAATAAATAAAAAAAAACTCTTCTACTTTTAGAATCCGTGCCGATTTTAATTATTGGTCGTCTGGTTTTGGAGATACTCCAAAAATGCTTGGGGGACCAACGCGTGGCATAACCCTTCAATATTTTAGGCTACATTTTTTTTTCGAGTTCGATCATTCACTTTTCGAAACAATAGGGTATAACCAATATATTTTGGACCCCTATATATGTTGGACCCCCTTGGCCATTTTACTGCAAATTTCCCAGTTTAAATCGAAAGACCAACTCAATTTGCATGCACACAGAAATTGAAGCCGTCAGAAATTTTTCAAATGTAAAAAAAAAATTTTTTCAAGTTTCTGAAATAATAGCGTAGAATTTCTTCGGTTTTCCATTGTCAATCGATTGATTAGACTACGGGCAAGCATATCATACAACCACTGTCGTGGACTTTGTAGCCAAACGATAAAAAAATGCCAGGTGCCCAAAATATATACTTTGAGGTCCAAAATGTATTGGTATTTCCAAAATAATGAATAATAACTAGGGACAATGGAAATTCGCGGCAAAATTTTGGAAATTTCGCGTCTGACCAAAGCGATTAATTTAAAATTTCGCTGCTTTGGCGCGGTCCCAAACTTTAGGTTGTATTTTACCCAAAAATATACATTTTTGGTGAAAATAGCCTTTAAATGTGCAATTTTTTTGGAATTTCATTAAATACAGTCTTTGTTTTACAAATTAAGATGCTAAGTTTAATATCAGAGTAATAATAACAAAATTTCAAACATAGGTAGCCAACCAGAAAGACATCCAAGTTAGAACTAAAAAATTGATGAAACTTCGAAAAATGAAAACTCATTTTTATATGCAAAAAAAACTGGAATTCACTGTGATTTTCATAAAAATTCTCCAAATTTGACTCATTTCGCGGCATTTCACGGGATTTTTCAAATTTCGCGGCGAAGCCTAAATTTCGCGGAATTCTCGGCATCCACAATTCAATTATTCGCGGCATTCACAATTCAATTATTTTCGACGTTTTTTGGATCCTACATGACCGTATGGGCACTTTTATCTCGTAGAGGAAGTTTTTCTCTATATTTTGGCATGTTCTTTGATTTTAAAATAATTAACTCATTACGCGTGGGATTCCAGCCGAGCACGTGGATTTTTTTCATAATTTCACCCATAATTTGTCCAATTTTTATTTCAAACAATAGTTCTTTAAATTGTCTCAATCGTCATCTGGATCATTATTTCGCATGTTTTTTACTTTAACATCTAAAAAAAAAACCTTGCTGATGTTAAAAAAATGATAAATCTTTTTTTCTTCCCTTCAACATTTTTAGATTTTTGAAGGGCCTCCCCGGGTGTGACATAAAAGAAAATTAATATTTGTATCAGCCTAAATAAGCGGGTGAAATCAACTCACATGTGAAATTCTTGAACTGCTACGGCAAATGAAATGTTGTTAACAAAATGTTAATAAATGCTTAATTTAGTTTTACCAAATTAGGATGATAGTGTTTTCTAACACAGAAAACCTGAAGAAATTAATGTAATGTTTGGAATAATACGCAACACTAAGTTAAAATGTGAAGTTTTAGTGACTTTTTTCGCACAATCAAGAAAATTTCGCTAAACTTGAAGATAATTAGTGGATTTTTGGGAATTTGCAATTTTTTTCCGCGAGAATTAATTAGTCGAATTAATTAATTGGGTCGAATTTTTGCCCCGCTAATTCGAACTATGAGCCAAAAATGGTTTCTAAGCATTTATACAAAAACTGATACACCTCAAAGCATGCTTGTTGTAAGTCTAGAAACGCCCTTACATAAAAATTGAATAAGATTTTATTTTTATATTGTTTCATGTAATGAAAGTTCGATTTCTATAATATTTGGAGTGAAAGTTTGTCATGCTTAATAGTGGCGACAAAAACACTGGACCAGGCATTTTTTTATTATGTTACGTTGTTTAATTTCAAATATGTCTTCACAGAATATTCGAAATAATAAAATTGTTGGAAACATCCGTAACCACATTACACTACGCCAACGTAGTTCAAATACCGATAAAACGCAAACTTGTCCACAAAATACACAAACGTTCTTCGAGCAAACACAGTGGCTTTGATATTGAACGATACCTGTTGTTACGCTCTGTACTCAACAAGTGATAATAATCGATGATCTAATTTCATATATGATATGCCCTAAACATCAGTATATCTCACCATGCCGAAATATGGACGGATACGTGTTGCTGGTAAACTGCTGCTACACATTTCACATTTTAAGTTTTGACAACGCAAGGTCGATTTATAATTGATGTGTAGTTGTTCTGATAACGGGTTAATTACATAGTTATCAATGGACGATTGTATTTTCAGAGCTGAGGCGTCTTCTGTTTTAAGGAAAACCTCTCTGTAGCACCGCATATCCTTCGTCACTCGATTTATCGCTATATACTAAATAAACACTGCTGGGTGGCATCTGCGATTTTATTATATTTGCACTGTAATATATTCTCATTGTGTGGCTAAAATGTGTTTGACTAGAGCTGACAGGTTTACACTTGGGCTGTGGTTTATCAGATTGAACACCGTCAGGTACAAAATATCTAATGTTACACTAAAGTATATAGCCATAACTAGAAATGTTTATTTTAGTGACAAATGACAGTAATCAGACTAAACAGTAGTAATGGCATAATAGTAAAATCACTTTTTCTATCCTTCCTTACAAATTTTCGAGTATGACTATTACAACATTCACGTTTTCTTTGATAACACGACAGTAAGGGTGCAATTCGGACTGCTCCTCGTAGTGAGAAGATGCACACGGGTTGAAATCACGAGAAGAACTAAACCGAGCATCGCGGCGCTTGTTGGGGGAGGATAGGCATCGTAAATCTTCTCCATTCCCACTCGAATTTGATTTCTTTGAGCGCCAGCGACACCCAGTTCAGTGGTTCCCACCATTGTCTTAGCGCTCGATGAGCTTATATGAGACTAAAGGCATACAATTTTGTATTGATTTGCCGTTTCTAAATTTAATAAATATTATGATTTTCGTTGTTAACCTCCGTTCAATATCTAATAGAATAAGTTATTCATTACTTATTTTTAGGCTATTGACAAATTGATATGTAAAACAAATATTCAGTTTTTTTTTTAATTTTAATGAAAATCAATTTTATGGTTATCTGCCGTATCTGCCCAGCAAAAAAAAAAAAAAAAACGGTTCAAAATGCTGCTACTTCAATGATGGATTTCTTTCGTTTTAGCTCCAATAGAATTATATGTATGTCTGGTTTTGGGGGAACCATCGGAAGTTTTGGAAATGTTTAACGGTTTGGAGTTATTCGAGTCAAATTGTGTAAAACCATTTTCCAACTTCCATTTTCGTTAACATTTACGCAACTAATTGGTATACATCGAATTCCATCTCAAGTTATTTCTAGTTTTGATTACGAATATCATTGTAGGTTATTTTGTCAAACAAAATTTTCACAGGCATCATTTAAAATACACCAAGAAGAATACATAAATACCGTCGATGGGGGTAACAATGGGTCTAGGGGGTGAGATAGGATCAAAAGGGAAAAAATCTGATTGATAAAATATTACAGCCAATAACGCTGATATTACTAAAATCAATAGTTCATATGCTAGGGAACATATTATACACATCATTAATCAAAATATACTCTTTTAGACAATGTAGTTTTTGTTTAATATATCAATAAACTTGAATGTTGAAACTAGCGAAAATTTACAACATTAAAATTCTCCTGTGCAAAGTATCACGCATGTACTTCAACCTCTGCTGTTATATTAGTAGAAGGTTGAAAGTCTTTTCATTACACTTCACTCGTATTTTCCGGAATCCATTTGATTCTTCCACAAAAATTTTATTTTTTTCGATACGGTGTCTAAAACATTATCTCATCTTTTCTCATTAAGATGTGTTTATTCTTTCTAAATATAGCAACCGTAACAAAGCCAATGGTCAATGGCCAATGGTACAATGGTCTTTCTAAATATAGCAACCGTAACAAAGCAAAGTATACAGCTTCTCAAACCAGCAACTGTTTTTCGTGCGCAGCAACTTCGTAAATTTTTATCAAATAATTTTTTCTATCTTCAGTTATTTATTAGTATTTTTATATTATTAAACAATCATCTCATGGAAGTACAAATGGTTGTTGGATCTCGGAAATACAGGGATTATGACGTTAAAAACTGCCTGAAATCTATTGATCGCGGAAAATCACACTGAAATTTAACTATTTGCGAAAGTTTGAAATAATCTCTGTTTCAGTACAACTTTGGGGAAACTGAAAAGGTTTTATGGCAATGAGGATAAGACTTTGTAGGCAATTTAAAGAATAAATAAAACAAGAAAATTTATGTAAACTTGACGATAACCAGCATTACGTACTTTTTGTACATAGCTTTTCAAGTTTTTGGTACAATCGTACTTTCAAGTGGGTTTTTTATACTTTTGAAACATCCTAGATGTCTAGATCGTATTTCATCAATATTTTTCAGCTGTGAATAGTTTTGCAATCATATTCCAAATGACCAAATGTCACCTCATCTATGCGGTGAGATTGGGACATTCATTCACTACAGTAGGGGAAACGCACTAATTTTCGACCTACAAGCCAATTTTCAGATTCTCATACAAAGTAGGCCGAAATCATATACGCCTCTTCACATCTCGATATCAAAGGGACCATCGAGATAGGGAGAGATCGAGACAAAGAATATTAATTTAATGAACACTAGATTGAAAACCACTTCGTTACTAGGAAAATAATAAAACAAACAAACTTCATTTCGAGTTTCCAAATTGTTCTGAATTACTTAAATCTGGTCTCGTCTAGCAACCTTTGATAAGGCAGCGTCCATTTATTACGTAACGCTAAAATTGAAATTTTTTGACCCCCTCCCCCCCCTCCGTAACGCTTTTTGTATGAAAAATTTAAAATTTTTGTATGAACCGTAACGCTCGAGCCTACTCCCCCCCTCCCCCTAGAGCGTTACGTAATTTGTGGATGCTGCCTAATGTTCATATCGACATATGGAGAGAAAATTGTGAACAAAAAATCAACAGGAACATATCGAGATAAGGAGGATATCGATATGTGGAGAGAGAAATCGTATGCAGAATGAAGGAACCGAAGCAATCATCGACATAGGGAGAGATAGCGAGATGTAGAACATCGAGATGTGGAGAGTCGACTGTAAATGGGTCGAAAAATAGCGCTAGGACGAATATTGGCGGTTTTCCCTTATGGATAAATCTTCTTCTTCTTCTTGGCATTACGTCCTCACTTGGACAACGCCTGCTTCTCTTAGTGTTCAATGAGCACTTCCACAGTTATTAACTGAGAGCTTTCTTTCCCAAAGTTGCCATTTTCGCATTCTTATACAGCTCCGATTCGATTATCCGGAGTATCGTTTTTTTTCCCTCCGGATAATCGAATCCTTCGGATAATCGAATTACTAAAAGAAAAATTAAAATCTACTATAAACGAACCTAAATATTATCTTTTTTTCGTAGTTTAATTCATATAAAGCAATCGCGCAGCCAAAAAATATTTCTAGGAACATTAGGGGCCTTGAGAAGAAAAACAATATTTTGACCAGCATACACACAAAACACTTTCTTAAATCCCCCCCCCTTTCCTAGGTCAAAAACTGCAACACCATTTATATTTTATATCACTATACCAAATTATCTCAAATTTATGCATTAAAACTGAAAAACAAGCATGTCATAAAACAAACTCCGGATAATCGAGTCTAAAATTCCGGATAATCGAGACTCAGGATAATCGAGTTCGACCTGTATCGTGTGGCAGGTACGATGATACTATATGCCCGAGGAAATCAAGGAAATTTCTTTTACGAAAAGATCCTGGACCAACCGGGATTCGAACCCAGGCACCTTCAGCATGGCTTTGCTTTGTAGCCGTGGACTCTAACCACTCGGCTAAGGAAAGCCCCAGTGGATAGTGGATAAACATTTTTCTTTAATTTTTTGGACAGTTGTTAATGTACCATCAGAGAACATGGACTCTGAATTTGAAGTTTATTGAAGTTAAATTGCGATAGTCATTCAATAATTATTTCGCCCATATCCTTTTTTTGACTCATTTTCACCCCCAAAGACGGTGTGATTTATTATAGTTTTGACAGACAAATTTATTGTATAATCATCAAATTGATAGTAAACTACCAGTTTGTAGTAAAAAAATCCTTGGAAACCATACGTTCACGAATCACTTTAGCTTCGGTTACTCGGGAGCACAACAGATGCGAGTGAACCATTTGGTTTTGTTTTTGTTCCGGTTCAGCAATATGTTCGCCACTTTCCATCACTGCTGAACTTTTAAATCCAAATCAGAATCACCTGAATCGGATCCGAATCGCCCAACGGACGTAGAATCGGAAGCTTATCACCCAGTTGACTAGAAATCCATAAAAATGAAATTAACGGCTTATGAAGAGAAACAGATATTTAACTCGACGGACCCCCAAAACAGAACTGAAAAGTGCTACTTTTCAGCACCGTTAACAGTGCTGAAAAGTAGCACTTTTCAGTACTGTTGTAAACTAAACATTGAATGCAATGGATAAATTAAAAAATGTATTGGAAACTACAAAAAAAAAATGGAATCGAATCAGGACTTGAATCATATTTGACTGACCTAAAAAAATTAAATAAAAAAAAAAATCGAAACGCATTCCAGTCACTTCAGGTGTCTCTCAAGGTTCTCACCTGGGACCTCGGCGTTTCGTTATCTACGTAAATGGTATTTCCTTTATTCTTAAAAAAACTTGAACTATTAATTTATGCCGATGACGTGACACACTTCCTGGAAATAAAGATGGGTTCAACATCAAACGGATCTTTTGGTGCTATGAAATAGGGGTGGGTGTTTTACCCCATTTGAAACAGGTTTCGTTATTATAACCGATTTTGTTTCAATTATGTTAAAATTTCCTCCATCAATTCAAAGTGCTTCAAAAAAAAAAAATAAAAATAAAAAAATAAACAAAATTTGATATTTGAAACAAATTTTGATATAATTGTGCTACATTTTTTTTTTGTAATCCACTAGTCGGGTAGGGTGTAAAAAAGCATTCTAAAACTCATCGTTCGTCCGAATGGAGGGTGGCGCGCTTTGCCCCCTTGGGCAAATTACCCCCAGTTCCCCTATGTGCCCGATACCGAAATGCATGATCATTACAAGGAAAGGAAATTATATTTTCATACTAGGGGGGAAGGGGTGTTGGTTCTCCTACATTGATACCCACCCTCTCTTTTCACCCTTCCTTTCTAGCACCAGCACCAATGCATATAATGTCTCATGTTAAGCAATATACAGAAAGTTTTTCACATTTTATATACATCACAGCAAGCGTAAATCGCTACAGGGCTGATATAAGGCCGCAAATTGCACAAGTCCTATAGGAATTGTTTTGTTAAATTAACTTTTGATCAAAAAACATACACCTGTGATATGTTCATATTTTGTGTAAAACTAGCTCAGCTTTCCAATGATGTAAAAAACTTTCAAAATCGGCGGTTGTCACACCATGAAAATTCAGTTTTTCCGATAAAATCCAATATGGCAGCCAAATTCAGTATGGCCGCCAAATATTTTTATTTTTGCAAATTAAGCTCCTATGCTTTCTTTTTCCAAAACCTTTGTTTTTGTGGAGGGGTTTGTTCTGTGAATTTCTGAGTTATGGCAGTTTGAGTGAGCCAAGAATTGTCAAAAATCGAGGGATTCTAAAAATAATAATAATGCTACCGGGCTGATATAAGGCCGCAAATTGCACCAGTCATATAACATAACTTTTTGCATATCCTATGTTTTTTAATGTGTGTAAACGAATTTCAGCTTTTTTAAGACGAAAAAGAACAGTTCAAATTAATCGCTGTTGATGTACATACATTTTGCTGCACGCGTCCCAGAGTCATCGTAGAAATGTTCCCAAATGAGGCGCGGTTCAACGCAACTTGACAATCCCTGAACTAGGGGAAGAGCACAATCGTTCGATGGGAAGTACAGGAAAGGAGACATCTAAATTGCAATTACTTACAAAAGCAGGATGGGAAAATAGTCAATGGATACCAAGGAGATACAGTCATGACGTTTACACTGGATATTCGTCCATGCTATGTATAGCCAAATTAATATCCTTATTACATTTATAATATTGTAACAGATACTCTTCAAAAGGTTTATTTTTATATCTTGATTTATTTCTAGAATAATGAGTCATTAGGATGTCTTATGAATTAAAGCATCGAAAAGGATCAGTTTGCATCGTTGTTCAAAAGCGTTGGTGCATAGAACTCGTTTCGTGTTCTAATACATTACGAAACCATGAAACCATATCCAAGTTTAAAAGAACGTTGAAATGAATTAAGTTGTGTTATGGAAGGCTGGGTATTCAGTTTTTTAAAATCGTACTATGACAGTCAAGAATCAAATAGTTACTAAGAAATCCAGATGGTCTTAATCAGAGCTAGCAAAACTGTAGCTAATACCTATGCGAACTTCTTATTCTGTTATAATTATTATGCTATGACATGGCCTGGTTGTAACATCCATGGTTTTAAAGTAAAGATATTTTCAATAAATCTTACCTATTTTATTTCGTCGGCGTGGTTTCCGTTTGATTTGTTGTCCTTTGGCATTGTTTGTCTTAATGTGAGACTTCCATCTCACAGGAAGAGTCGGGGATGTTGCTGGAAATAATTTCGAATAAGGAAAGATGGAGAGTGGTTGATTGGGTTTTTATTGTTGGTCATAACTAAATGGGTTCCAGTTTATTTTGCTTTCGGAAATGCGATATCCATGTAAAATTTACGACATTCAAGATTTTTTTTTCACTTCTTCACTTGTTCTCAAAATGTTTATTTTTAGTATCTGGTTTGGTTTGGTTCCGGAGATGTCCCATATTTTTTGGGATCGACTCATAGTCATAACCCACGTAAATATCTTCATGTTACTAACATGATGTTATTTTATAGGTTATTTGCTTTTCGAAACTTTCAGAATTCTTAGAGACAATTCAATAAATTATAAGATGACTAAACAAGCCGAAGATATTTTATTTGGAGAGTTGTTTCTGAAAACTTGTGAATAAATGATGCAAAAACATCAGAAAAAGTTATACCTACCGATTTTATTTAATTTTATTTTTGTTTCATGCCAAAAATATACTCCCTCAAAAAATAACCACTATCTCTAAAATAAAGTTAGTTGTAGTTGGGGGTGAGATTGGGCCAAAAGTGTATCGATCCTGATTTATTTTTAAACAACTTTCGCAATTTAACTTGACATGTTATGGTGAATATATGAATACGTTCATGGATAATGTACTTGCTGAACAAATAATTGAAGTTCGTTTATTTTCCTTTGATTAGAAAATGTATGAAAATTGACCCAGTGTCATCCCTTTGAAGGGATGGCATTGGGCCAAACAAACTAGAATTAATACGCAATAAGAACAAATCCGCTTCGGCTCAAGTTTTTTAACAGCTTACCAATAACAATTGATATGAAGGACATGAATATGGGATTTCAATCTAATATTCATCCACCAAAAAGTGAGATTTCATATGAAACATTAAAAAATATTTTTTTTTTCTTCTTCCTGGCATCCCGTCTTCTCTGGGACAGAGCCTGCTTCTCAGCTTAGTGTTCTTATAAGCACTTCCACGGCTTTTGACTGAGAGCTTTAGCTTTCTTGACCAAAGTTGCCATTTTCGCATTCGTATATCGTATGGCTGGTATGATGATACTCTATGCTCAGGAAAGTCAAGGAAATTTCCGTTACGAAAAGATCCTGGACCGACTTGGAATCGAACCCAGACTCCTCAGCATGGTTTTGCTTTGTAGCCGTGGACTCTAACCACTCGGCCCCTTAAAAAAAACAATTTATACCGTTTTAGCCAAAGGCTGCACAGACTGAACAATCACGAACATTAGGCAATGGTCCAGTGATGAATTTTTTGTTTGACGAAAAGTTTGCACCGACTTGAGCGGGAATCAAATCCACGCTCCATGGCCCAATATGCCTAAACAGCTAACGCCGCAAACCGCACGGCCATGAAGCCCACAAATGGCCTTATTTTCAAGCTTTTTTCATTGATTATTAAAAACAAGCTACTAGTTCCAGCTACTAGCCACGATGATACACGATCTTCTGAACCATCACATGGTGTTATACTCATAAAATTAGCATGAAACATTTCGCGTTTAGTATAACACATTCACATGAGAAAGCTACATTCATTTATTTGTCCAAATTGACCAAAAACAAACCCCCGTCGCGATAAATAATAACGCAATGCACAGTATACTTTGGGAGTTGTAATAATTCTGTAGTTCGAGGTAAGTAAAATTAACTCAGATAAATTTATTTGTGAAATTATTCATTTGAGTGCTGTTCGGAGTTTAAATCAAAGTGTTTGGAATATGATACCCAATGAACACAGTGTTCGACATTTGAAGCAAAATGTTGTTACAGCTAACAATTAGGTTTCGCGAAGAAATTAAAATGTTCACAAATATCAGCTAATTTATGCCTATCAGATGCATTTGAAGTCACTGTCGTCCTTAAGTGTTTGTAATATGAGTCAAAACGGTGCAGAAAATTAGCTTTATAACTTGCTATGCAATGCTTATATGTGCAAAGTTTCACTTATAAGATATCGTCGAAAGGCCTTATGCGTACAACAGTGGAGGCGATATACACTACCGTGCAAAAATGTTCTGTCCATATCTCTGTGATTACACGTCTAATTGAAACTCTCTTTAGCGCATTCGAAAGGCGCCCGTTCCGAAAATGCCCATATTGCATGGGTTTTCAATGATTTTACTAATCCGGAGGCCGCCATCTTGGATTCCAAAATAGCGTCGGATATCGATTTTCATCATCCCCTCGTCGCGCCCGTTCCAAAAATACCCATATTGCATGGGTTTTCAACAATTTCTTGACCAGATGCCGCCATCTTGGATTTCAAAATGGCGTCGAATATCGATGTTCATCATCCCCTCGTCGTGCCCGTTCCAAAAATACCCATATTGCATGGGTTTTCAACAATTTCTTGACCAAATGCCGCTATCTTGGATTTCAAAATGGCGTCGGATATCGATGTTCATCATCCCCTCGTCGTGCCCGTTCCGAAAATACCCATATTGCATGGGGTTCAACAATTTTCCTTGACCAGATGCCGCCATCTTGGATTTCAAAATGGCGTCGAGCATCAATTTTCGTCATCCCCTCGTCACGCCCGTTCCGAAAATGCCCATATTGCATGGGTTTTCAATTATTTTACTAATCAGGAGGCCGCCATCTTGGATTTCAAAATGGCGTCGGATATCGATTTTCGTCATATCCTCATCGTGCCCGTTCCGAAGATACCCATATTGCATGGGTTTCCAACAATTCTTACACTCCTGAAGCCGCCACATTGGATTGCTAAATATGGAATTTAGTTAATTTTCTATACCCATCGTCCAACAATTTTTATTCTATTTTTATCAATTGATAAAGGTAGAACCTCTATTATTGTTATTTGAGAGATGTTGTTCATAAGAATTTTTTGGGATAGGGATACTATCACTCTATCCTCTTTCTCTGATAGGAACCATTCTCTCATTGATACTATCAGGATGGACAAGAAGTGATAGTATCATCTGGCTGAACTGGTAGTATCAGTTGTCTATCAGATAGATGATAGTATCATCGTCTATCTAATAATTTTGATGCCTGCCCGTGAAATATATTTTTGCAATGAGAATACATTTTTTTTTTAGCCGAACACATCAAGTTAAATTGCGAAATTAGTTCAAAAATAACGACGGTACTTGCATATTTGTTTTCAGTGTTCCATGATTTTTTTTCTGGTTTATGAATATTGTTCGATCCACTCGGATCAACTTTGCCAGTAAAATTGATTTGCGTTCCTATTATTCTCAGTGTATGAGAAAATAAGAATAGGCCCTTTGCAAATCAATTCACTTATGACTCGACACAAAAACATCATCCTCTGATTTCTTGTAGAACAACAGGAGTGATGCCAAAATAGTTCAACCATTAAAAGACGTATCTTTTATATGTTTCTCGGTATATTGAAGATTATGCCCTACAATCTACTAATAAGAAAGGCTCAATTGTAACCAATGCATGCTTTGTTGGCTAATTCCAATAAACTAATTAGTTGTGTTTTATTTTTTCGGTGAATTTAAATCGTGAATAATAAATACACCGCAATTGAAAATGGTTTTATGGCAACCTAGTCCAGCAATAAAAATTGATTGCCGAGGAAATCAAAGTGCCTTAATTTCAATTTGTGATTTAAAGCATAAAAATTAAGTATTTTCGAGTGCTTTATATACAAATCAAAAGTTCAATAGTGCATAAGTGATCGGTGCGTAGCTTGTGTGAAAAAATTGGCATAGGAGCTGAGAATTGGACCTTTTAAAGTGGTGAGTTTTTGTAAGCTGTTCTTGTGTTGTTTTATTCGGCAGCTCACAAATGACGATAATTTCGTAAGCATTTATTTGATTCAATGATAAAATCCATGTTATATATTATTTTTGTGAAAGATGTGATTTACATGGAAGATTATAGTTCAAGGAATATGTTGAGTATATTGAAGTTAACTCTTGTTTCATAGATAAATTTAAACAAGGAGGATAAGTTAGTGTTGCCGAAAATACCCTCAGGGTGCCGAAGCCATCATTTACCCTACTTCGTATGTAATCCCAAAAAACATTTCTTGAATTTGGCACACCAATTATTTTTTTTTTTTTCAAAAACGTACTGAAAAAACATGGCTAATTTTCTCAGCATTGGATCGACCAAAATTTTGAATCAATGTATCATTAGAATCGTAATCTTATATTCTTTGAAGAGCGCTCACAAAATGTTGGCGGAAAAATCTGAAAACTATTCATAATCCATGAAACAGTCACTCAAATCATCGTGCAAAAGTTTGGGTTCACTCCTCAGAACGATGCGTATCGTGCAAAAGTTCGGGATCGCCTGAGCCGCACGCAAATTTTTTTGTCAATATACCATTTTTCAACCGATTTCAATAGTTTATAGCTTTTTCAAACGAAAATAATGGCGCGTACATGATGGGTGTGAGATTTCACAACATTTTCGTGTTTTAAGAAAATTCAGGTGAATCCAAACTTTTGCACGATACACCATACTGAGGGGTGAGCCCAAACTTTTGTACGATGACTTGTTTTCAGATTTTATTGCCAAAATTTCGAGAACGCTCTTCAAAGAATATAAGATTACGATTCTAATGACACATTGATTTAAAATTTTTGGTCGAGCCAATGCTGAGAAAATTAGCCATGTTTTTCCAGTGTGTTTTTTCAAAAATGTCCTAACTTTAAGTAAAAGTTAAATATACAAAATTTAAAAGCGGTTTTTGGAAAAAAATACAATTTCGAATGCGCCATAGAGAGTTTGAATCGGACGTGTAATCACAGAGATATGGACAGCAGAGTGGTTCAAAAAATCGTTTTTGCTCCACACCGCTCATTCAATCCTAGGTCAAATTATAAGTGTCCTCCCAAAATGTGAGCTCCATCGGATGAAAATTGAGACTGCACAAGCTCTTCAAAGTTTATATGGGAATCACTATGGAAAAAGCAACCAATTCATTAAATCGGTCATAGTGTCATAGAATCGAATGAGCGGTGTGGAGACTAATGGACAGAACACTTTTGTATGATTTTAGGGGTTGAACCCAAACTTTTGCACGGGAGTGTACGTGCAAATTGGACGTGATGAAAGATGACATACAATGCGATGGTTTATATTATATTGCGAACTAATCTGTAATCTCATGTGACTCAATTTGTGATAACAAATGTTGATTTGACAGCTGCTACGAATTCTTTGGACTTACTATGTACGAGTATACAAGAAAAAACGAAATGTTCAAATGAACTCAAAAAATAGCGTTTTGTACGAGGAAATTCACCAATCAAACGATTTTATTCATCGTGTAGTGCAGGTGTGATGTAATTTGAATGAATGAACGAGTTATTGCGTAAATTATTATGCGATTTCTGGTTGTCTGGGAACTTACAAACAAGTTTTTTAAACAAATCTCCGAAAACTTCTCTCGAGCTTCCATGGAGATTCTATGTAGACCTTCAGCCATTCCTCTAAGGATTCTTCAGAAAATGCAATCCTTAAGATCTACCTTATATGTTTCCTTCCTTGTTATTTTCAAATAGGTAGGATTTCTATACTAAATCGATTGGTGATGGTTTTGCCCGAAGAATCACTCCAAGAATTTCCATAGATTGCTCTAAAAAATCCTCTTGGAATGTTTGCAACATGACCTTGACAATTTACAGTTATCAATTGAGAATATCTTACTTTTTTCCAGTAATTCTAGTATTCGCCTAAAAAATCCTTCAAGTATTTTGCCATTGATTTTTCAATGTTTTTTCAGAAACACCTTTATTGGTTCTTGGGGAAAGTTATATGCACATCCATAAAGTTTTTTATTTTCTGTGTCTGCGTTATTTCTCCACATAATTGGTTACGCATCGCAATTTACCCAGCGTTTACTTAAAGTACACCCTGAACATGTTGTTCATGTTTTTTCCTCATTAATTCTTCCAGTTGAATGGTGTACTCGCCAAGCCACTATACTGGTGAATAATAGTTTCAGTTTTTCATCCACCATTTTCACCAGGAATTCTTTAATAGATTTCACCGAACTACTTGGGCACTTCCATGATTCACTTTGGCATGGGGGGTTTTTCTTAGCTGAAATGTCTGAAATTTAGCAATAAGAAGAACTTTAACACGACGCATATTGTGACGAAATATGAGCCCCGTAGCTTTCAAAAAACCCCACTGCCAAAGTGAATCAAAAGTGCCAAAAATAGGATCCGGCTCCCAATCATCCTAGATTTCTTTAATTGTTACTCAAGAATTTTCCTATGGAAATCTTTATATTCTGGAATTTTTACAAGGAAATCTTTCCAGGAATTTATCTGAAGATTGCTCTTTTTAGAAACGTATCTGTTCATTTTTTCAGAAACCTTTTCCATGATTCATTCATATTCCACTATAGATTCTTATAAATATAAATATCGCTTTATTTTCAGTAATTTATGTATAAATTTCTACAGATATTTCTCTTGCTTCCTCCAGAAATATACCAAAAATTCTCTAGGAATACCGATTGCTGTTTTTCAAGACTCCTAAAATACTTCTAAAAACACGCATTTGTTCAAGGGTTTCTCTGAATCCCGTAAAAAATCACGAAAAAATTCTCCAATTATGAACTCATCAAAAAAAAAACTTCGACTCATTAACTATTTAATTGACTAACCTTTCCTTGATCCATCCAGAAATTACACTAACAATTTCTTCAAGAACTGCTTCAGGGATTTGTTAAAAAAATCCTAAGTAATTTCATCAGAAATCAATCAAGGTATTAATGAATTATTGAAGGAATTATTCGCACCATATTTTTAGTTAGTGAGCGAAGGTAAGGATTGGGCTAGATTTTTCATCAAATCGAGAATTTTTACGGATAGGATTTTTTTTTTCACACAATCCGATTGCAAGTTTAGTTTAGTCTATTTATATATCGTGAAATCAATTTTCTAGATCTCATATTCCTTCGAAAGATTTCCAAACTTAGACTTACTTTAAGGTGGTTATAAAACAAAGCCAAACTTTGAATTTTAAAGTGCACTAGACTGGAGAATTGGGCAACCAATACCATCGAAAATCGATCAAATTGCTTGCTTGCTGGTGGTGGCCAATCGATCAAATTTTCAACGCGGAGCGCTGTTTGGTTCTTAAGACTTGTGCTCTTAAAAAATCGAGATGTGACTTCGTTCTATAATTACCTCAAGACATTTCAAACCTCAGTATCAACTATGTGAGAAACTTTTCGGCCGGTCCATTTTCCTGTTATTCTTGTAGAGCTATTATTGTATATTTTCATTGAATAATTGCTCTTTTTTCATAAGTAGGCGGTTATTTCAAGTTATGCCATTAGAATAAATAATAATGTTCAAACTAATAAACAAATCCATCAATATGAATTATAATTACACTGTTCGACAAAAAACATCTTTGGAAATCGCAAATCACAATATTATCACATTTTTCACTGACTTCGCCATCGGCTCCTGATAAACCGCCTAGCTCATGTAAGACCACTTACATGTCAGTGTCCAACAATTTCCCGTAGTCGTATTCTTGTCATTCAAAAATGTTACTGGATTGCATTGCTCATTGCTTTATCTAATGGAGCAAAGAATCAATTCCTAATCAAGCGTCTTCTTGAACCTATAATAACTATTATATAATGAAGCAGATTTGTGAAATATAAAAAAAGTAGTACCGTAATCCGGGGTATCATTGATCAGCGGGGTAAGATTGATCGGAATGACTCATCTCGTAAAAAGTTCGTATCATCATTTATTGATGGAACATTTCCAAATTACGAATGGTGCTTCTCTTTCTTATATTCATAAGCTAATGTAAGTGAGGGTTTTTGCAAAAATTGCTTTTACATTATGCGTAAATTTGTCAACTTTTCGAAGCAATGAATTCAATGGGTGAGGATAACAATACCGAAAATTCATGCCTCACATAAGTTCTGCAAACGATATGAGCAAGGAAAATGCGGTTCTTACTAAAAATTGCATCGCCGAAAACGATTCCGTTGTCAAAACTTTCATAAGTATGCTCAATTAGGCAACATTAACGAATTACTGTAAAGAATAAAGGATTCCCTTAGGTAATTGCCTACCTTTAGGCGTATTCCGTGGTTCGAAGTGTTTTTAATTTTAAAATAACTCAAAAAGTAAATAACTTGTAAGCGTTTAACCTTCATATTCGGCTTCGGGAGCCATGATTTAAGTAAGTAACGATATTTTCAATATTACCGAACGTTGTTTACATAGGCGATCAATGTTACCCCATATCAGCTAAATCAAAATATCACTTAAAACATTTTTTTAAACATGCTTAAATCTTTCATAAAACAAAATGCAGTATATAGTCACGAGCTATGAGTGACAGTACTTGTTTTAAAAATATAAAATTAGCAACATTTGCTTTTTCAAACGAAATATTTAAGAAATATTCAAAAAAATGATCAATGTTACCCCAGATTACGGTATTTATATGGGGTTCTGCACAAAAATGTACCTGTCCCTTTCACTCTTTCGTGAAATTTGTAAACAACAAGGCCAGTAAAAGTCAAAATCCCATACAAAATCAAAACACTGCAGAGGCCTATGATGTACACCCTCATATGCTTGTTCAATGATCATTAACCCTTCCATTACCAACCCCCCTAAACGAGTGTTGGAAAAAACACGTTTTGGGCTGTAACTTTTTTGTTTTTTGATATTTTTAAACCAAATTTTGACACAAGAAGCGCATATCCTTCTAGTTTGAGGGCTTGGACAGAATTTTAGGATTGGTCACCTGGTTCCGGAGTTATTCCGGAATCAAAATGGGTGTTTCAAAATGGCCTCTTTCGAAAAAGTGAATTTGCAATATGAAATCAGCTGATTTTTTACAATGATTAGCTCTATAAGGTTGAGGACGGATGTCTACAAGGCCATCATGGTCACTGCATGCCGCCGATCACAATTTCCGGATGTTCCGGGGAACCGGTTCCGGGGCCATTTTAGGAAGCGAGTAAATACTATCATGCGACACATCAAACTTCATGATTTTTTAGATAATTGCATTCTATGACAGAGCTGCATAGTTCAAAACTCATTTGGCCACTTTGGAACCGGTATCCAGGTTTCCGAGGAATCGGTTCCGGGGTCAATTATTAAACATCGATGAACACTGTCATGCGACACATCAAACTTCATGATTTTTTAAATAATTGCATTCTATGACTGAGCTGCACAGCTCAGAACCCATTTGGCCACTTTGGAACCGGTATCCGGGTTTCCGAGGAACCGGTTCCGGGGTCAATTATTAAACATCAATGAACACTGTCATGCGACACATCAAACTTCATGATTTTTTAGATAATTGCATTCTATGACAGAGCTGCATAGTTCAAAACCCATTTGGCCACTTTGGAACCGGTATCCGGGTTTCCGAGGAACCGGATCCGGGGTCAATTATTAAAAATCAATGAACACTGTCATGCGACACGTCAAACTTCGTGATTTTTCAAATGATTGCATTCCATGACAGAACTGCATAGTTCAAAACCCATTTGGCCACTTTGGAACCGGTATCCGGGTTTCCGAGGAACCGGTTCCAGGGTCAATTATTAAAAATCAATGAACACTGTCATGCGACACATCAAACTTCATGATTTTTTAAATAATTGCATTCTATGACTGAGCTGCACAGCTCAGAACCCATTTGGCCACTTTGGAACCGGTATCCGGGTTTCCGAGGAACCGGTTCCGGGGTCAATTATTAAACATCAATGAACACTGTCATGCGACACATCAAACTTCATGATTTTTTAGATAATTGCATTCTATGACAGAGCTGCATAGTTCAAAACCCATTTGGGCACTTTGGAACCGGTATCCGGGTTTCCGAGGAACCGGATCCGGGGTCAATTATTAAAAATCAATGAACACTGTCATGCGACACATCAAACTTCGTGATTTTTCAAATGATTGCATTCCATGACTGAGCTGCACAGTTCAGAACCCATTTGGCCACTTTGGAACCGGTATTCAGGTTTCCGAGGAACCGGTTCCGGGGTCAATTATTAAATTCAGTAAACATTGTCATGCGACACATCAAACTTCGTGATATTGAAAGTCATTACATTCTATGGGTGAGCTGCAACGCCTGGGACCTATTTGGCCACTTTGGAACCGATTTCCTTGATTCCGAGAATCCGGTTCGTGGACAATCTTCAAAGGTGACTAAATACTATAACGCGACACATCAAACTTCATGATTTTTCAAATTTCACATACCGTGGCTGGATTGAATAGTGTAGAACTCATATGGTCATTTTGGAACCGTTTTCTGGGTTTCTGGAGAATCGTTTGCGGGATCGAAAGATGAGTTTATACTGTCATACGATACACCAAATATTAAAATTTTTAAAGATAGTATATTTCATGAATAAGTTGCATTGTCTGGGACCTATGTGGCCACTTTGGAACCGATATCCGGGTTTCCGAGGAACCGTAAAGGTGAGTAAATATTGTCTGGCACCTTAATGGATGTCTTAAATATTTTTTTAATCTTCCATAACTCACTCTTGAGAATTTAAAACGCAGGTTCCATAGGAAAGTTTCTGATTCAAGTATCATATAGATTTTGTTTTTAAACACCAACACGGTAATGCTTCCAGTGCACGATTTGACCTTTGAAGGAAGCACCACACTAGACAACAGACACTAGCATGCAACGCCCAGTAGCACAGTTGGAATACATTTCTGACGAAAAGTTTTCCGGACTAAGGCAGGAATCAAAGGGGTCTGCTAAGGGGTGTGGACCTCGACGCGATGCGGCTAAATGCTTGGTAACACACTAACCACACGACCACGAAGCCCACAAATTGTTTCACTTTAGTATTACGAAAGATACTGCATACTGTAGCAATACTGCAAAATTTAAAACTCGTAAAATATGCTATTCAACAGTTTTTAGTCGAAAACATGTAACACCCTCAATTGAATTAATTTTAGGAAATTAATAAAGAGAGTTCAGCTGATCATGACATTGTTCGGAATAACTACAGCCAACTCCCCACATCTCTGTCGATGATTTCTTCGGTCCCTTCATTTTGCAAACATTTTCACTCTGCATATCTCGATACCTACCTATCTTAATGTGAATTTCATTCCAAATTTTCTGTCCATATGCCGATATCAAAGGTCACTAGACTAGGTTTCAGTGATCCAAAACTAATTTTAAATACGAAATGACGTCTGTTTGCTTATTATTTTCCTGGTAACGTAGTGATTTTGAATCTCGTGTTCATTTACACATATGATCTTTGTTTCGATCTCTCCCTATATCGATGGTTCCTTCGATATCGAGATGTGGAGAGTAGACTGTATCACAGTTTTACAAAGATGTCTTTCAAAAATTCCTCTAGAAATACTTATAGAGAAATCTTCTCTTGTGAAGCAATTTCTTGAGAAATTCCTTAGAGCTCTATAAGTGATACAGTGGTCACACTATCATGGGTCACCCACTATTATGGCTCATTTTCATTTGAAATGCGTGTGGAACAGAGTGACTTATAATCGTGACAAGGTGACCCATAATAGTGTGGGCAGTATAATTCAGAATTCTATAGAAATGTTTTAAGAAATTTCCATGGTTTATTTAAGGCATTCCTTTAGAATCTCTGCAAAAAATCTGTAGACAAATTTCATTAGATTGCAAGATGTCATATTTGAAAAACTACTTAAAGAATTCCCAGACAACCAAAATGTACGTATAACGAAATCACCTGGAGGCTTTGTATGTGCAAAATTTAGCTTATAAGATGTCGCGAAAAGGCCTTCTACGTTCAAAAGGGGAGGCGATATGCGTGCATATATTATGTGATGAATAATAACATACATTGCGAGTGTATAAATATTCTACCGAACTAACTTGTGATCTTATGCTATTTAACTTATGATGACAAATGTTGATTTGACAGCTGCTTCGGATTGATTCGACTTACTTTGTACGAGTGTACGGGACGAAATAAAATGTACAAATGAACTCAGAAAAAAGTGTTTTATGCGAGGAAACTTATCAATTCGACGAGTTTATCCACGGTGTTTTGCGGGTTTGATGTAATTAGTATGAATAAACGATTTATAACATGAAATTTCTTGCGATTTTTGGTTGTCTGGGAATAATACTTGACCCACTTATTCCATCCCATTACCCCATTGAAAAGTACGGAAAAGTGTACCATCTTAAATTTGTTTTACCAAATTAGGATGATAGTGTTGTCCAATAATACAGAATACCTAGATATAAGAAATTAATTTAATGTTTGGAATGATACTAAAAAATGTACCATCTAATATATCTGTTTTTATTTATATTTTTGTTTTTCATTGAACAGAACAGTATGTTTACCATGAAAAAAATAATAATCTCCGATTTTATTCAGAGATACAACGGATTTCGGAACATTCAAAATATTCAAGTATTTATCCTTAACTTGGCCACATTATCCACTTACATCGCTGATACACTCACCCCACTGTACCTTAACTGTAACACAACGCATCTTAAATCAGACTAGCGAAACGTTATATTTTGGGTAAGCAATCATTTTACGTTGACTGGTTCAAAACTACAGTCACCTCTCCCTTACTCGATATTGAAGGGACCATCGAGTTAGGAAGATATCGATTTACAGAACACAAGAGCAGTGTACCGTCAAGCTACCATTCACCGTGCATTTAAGAAAAATTTACTCTTCAAAAAATTATAAAACTTTTCCAAATAATTTGAAGCGTACTAGAATACCACTACATTGAGTGCAATTATATCATATATCAGGGAAAAATCCAAACAAGTGATGCATAACAAAAAATTACTCAAAAATAATGTTTCAAAATGTCATGTTAACGTCGCCTCGTACCGTTCTATGTCCCCATTTACCGTGCACACTAGTGCACCATTCACCGTGCGTATAGTTTTCGTCATGATTTAATTTTGTATCATAAAGAAACGTTGTTGGTGGAGCAATAATGTTGCGAATAGTGTGCGGACTCATTTTTAAGAGTATTCAAATCTTCATTTACAATAAAATTCATGGTTTGTTTTAAAAATGGCGCAATAACTATTTTTTCATTAAAATCGTTATAGGAGGCTTGACTGTATTGTCCAAACCATTCCATATTCACCCAAAAATTAAATATGAAGTAGTTTAATCACGACATAACAATAAATCTAATATTACCGAATAATTTCATGCCTTTCACACCAATGCACGGTAATAGGAACCATATATATTGAAAAGGGTCCATTCACCGTGCATTTGGGTTTCGACTGAGACACAATAAAAAATTCTATTGTGCATAAAATCTTGTTACTCATTCGATGAAATACATCTTATTAATAGTATCCACAGTGAAAACTTGTTGAAATTTTGAAAAATTTCAATCTCCAACGTTAAAATGAAAAATGTGAACTTTATGCGTTTCTAGTAAGAATGTTGAAAAATCTCATTATCAAACAGAATTCACATAATTTTGACTACATAAACTAGGTTTTTCAAAATGCTTTGTGACAAGAACTACTTCATTTCATCAGATTTATCTTATTTTGCTGGCAAAAGAATAATTTGTGAAAATTGTATGAATATTCTGTAGGAATTTGTATAAGTGCACGGTGAATGGAGGCCGCACGGTGACTGGTGACTTAACGGTAATTGCGTTCCAAGGGACCATCGAGTTAGCCATGAAAACCAACTTTTACTATGGTTCTCTAACTCGATATCGAGATACGGAATATCGAGTAAGGGAGAATTAACTGTATAATAATCGGGAATAATTTATTTGTATCACTTAATAAAAAGGTTTTGTTCCTACCTATATCAACCATTTGTATTGGTGTTTGATGTACATCCATTAGATACGGAGAGTCATTTACTTATACAATCTGATACAATTTTCACCTTGCTTCAAAACGTCTTCAACAGCCAAAGAACGCGACGATACTGTTGGTATCCACTGCCACTTCAAACGTCTTTTTATTTTGGAAGACGATTATTAGCCGCACTTTTCAATATTCTTCCACTCTGTATGATTGTTTTCACCTCTTACAGTCATAACATGCCTTACTTACTAATGAAGCTTCACTACATTGAGAATGTCATGTCAAAGTATCGCTCTAATTAGCCACCAAAGCAAATAAAAGCGCTTAAGACATCCCGTTGCATGTTATGTGGTGATGGAATAAAAAGCAGCCTTCCAAAACTAGGTTACAATAGTAGGCATAAGTATATATCCTGGAGACTACTTGTTTTATGAGTTCATTCATTACAATTCATCAAGTGATGTCATTTCAGATGGTTGCAACAGGAAGTTTAAATACAACATCGTGATTACCAAGGGAGACAATATGGCTATGTTGATATATGCTTTTATTTCGATTAGAAAAAAAAAAATGCAAAATACCAAGCGATGTGTAGGAAAATATAATTAAATGTGGTCTCAATCAGCCATGGATGTTTTTGTGTACACTAATAAGGATTAGATTTGTTCAATCGAAAGTCGCAGCGAGTCCTAAGGACTGTTCATTTTATAAAGTGGATGGTGCTATTATTATTTTTTGTTCATGGTGCTGTTATTATTTATTGTTCATGCTATACATTTTTTATTTATTGATAAAATTGAAATCGTTTTTCTGTGCATCGTTCCACTGTTATTCTGCAATGCTATAAAAATATAAAATCTTACAAAATGCTTTTGGTTGAAGAACTAAATTGTTTTTCCAAAATCTCCTAAGAAAAACTGTTCATCAAAGTTAAGCCCTTTTTTTTGCATAACAAAAATCCTTATTTTAATTAACAAATTATGTGTTGGGATCCTTTACTGTTCTAATATAGGTAGAGCTTAAAAAAAATCAATAATATTATACCATTCTCTAACACTAGATCACTCTAGGGATTTATTCTTTATGGCCAAACTTGCTGATACACTATCCTTCTACTTCCAGCTAAAAAATAAAGTAGAAAGCGTGTTAAAGATTGGTTTAGATTACTAATAACAAGAGAGTTAAATCGTGAGTTTAAATTGCATTCTTAGATATACATTTTACTCTTTATGGTCGTTTTATTGAAAAATCTCATACTTTTAAAATCATTTACGCATATTTATCGATCTACAACAAATTGTAGGAATTTATTTTGATCTGAAATCTGAGAATAACATATTATGAAAATAATACGTTGAAAATAAATTCAATTTCATTGCAGTAGTGATGCCAATTTTGATGATTATCATTCTGCTTTGAGAGGTGTGTGTGTGTGTGTATATACAATCCATCTCCCACTGACCGGCAGTGCTTTTATGGAAGAAAATTGTATGCATGTATTTATTGATACCCTTCGATATCTTTATATCTGCAGACAATTTTAGCCCGGGAGATGAAAGGTGATAGCTCTACTGAAATTCCAACGACCCATTTCAAGAATGGCAGTAAATACACACACATTCTGAGGTCATTTTCATTTACAGTAAGCCCCGCATAAAAACACCCAGATATCAAATGGATATATGAAATGTTTTTACACTTCCCAAATTAAATTTTCGACCCTGGCACGTATTTAGTTTCAAATGGTAATAGGTGAGTAAATAATAATAAAGAACGATTTTACCTGGATGTAATGCTCTTTTTTTCCGTCGCCACACTGAGCTTACCGCCAAATACTATACACTTTTTCACTGCACTACGCGCATAACATGATCGCTTCACCCGCCCCCGCAGGAGCAAGCGTCACGGTCAAAGGATCACACACTACTGAATATGCCCGCGAATCACGCCACTTTTCTCCCCCCCCCCCCCACTGCACTGCGCGCGAAACACGATTAATCCTGCTTGACCGCTTCACCCGCCCTCGCAGGAGCAAGCGTCACGGTCAAAGGATCACACACTACTCTATCATTCTGCTTTGAGAGGTCTTCTGAAAAATAAAACATTGGTTCTTTTATTTCACTTTAAACGTGAGGTGGAGACTAAATAAGCAATTCTATGAATGCATAGGGTGTTTTTCATATTAATACTATATTTGTACTTCCGTCAGGACGCACTTTGAACCTAAAAATTTTGCTTATACCAGTTACCTTTCAATTTTAAATAATTTTCTTCAAAAAAAAAAGGGTGAATAGGGTAGGTGTACCAATTATGGATGCAATATGTCAACAGTAGTAATAAAAATCAAGTTTTAACCGCGTTTCTAAAATGCAAGCATGACTTGTTGGTGTCAATTACTAGTTTAAAGCCTTGCGAATCTGTTGATTTAAACAGTTTTAGTACTAAATTGACTTTAAGCTTCTAAAAATGGATTTTAAAAAGCGTTGTCTTTGTACCAATTATGGCAATAGCGTTCCTAGCATTCGACATAAAAGTGTACCAATTATGGACTATCGAATATTTGCACGAAATGAATTCAAACGCCATGAAGAGCGAATGATAATGCAACGCTTATATGTAATAAAGATATCGCTCATAAAATTTTCCAAAAATTTTGGGTTAAATATATGTTAAATCAATTTTTTGCAATGGGTTCATGGGAGTAAATTAATTTTCGAAATAGAAGTCAAAATGTAGTGTAAATGCAAATTATGATACAAAACAGCATTAATGATCTCACATTACCTTTCCAGTGCCAATTTTCAACGAAAAAAGAGGGAAAATTCAAAAATCGAGTGTCGCTGAAAACCCCTCTCTATCATGAAATTAGCATCTTCCGCTCGCGAACGTTTCCGAACGTATGATTAAAAAATCTTAGTAATTGAGTACAAAACATGAAGATAATGCCTTACCGAACCGTCCCGTCGTAGAAGTCACCAGTAAAATAGCTTTACTTCTTTTATTTTACTGATCAAAAAATGTAAACAAACCGCCTCCAGAGTATTGCCATAATTGGGCTCTCATACACTCTTTGTACCAGTTATCGACATAGTGGAAATAACACGATTTCCAACTTAAAACAGTAGAATTGATTGCATACCAGCTAAATTTATTCATTTGTTCTCACTAGGTAACATACATTCATCGGTTGAAACAGTTTATCCGGATGAAAACATACATTTCGTAACGGAGGTTCCTTAGCCAACTGTTAAGAAGGTGACATATATGTGAGGCAAAATTTTCAAATGTTCATTTTTCGAAGCTTATTGCACGAATGTTCTTTTCAGGGTTTAGTTATCATCAAAAACAAATAGTTTAATCATTCCTGTGAATATAAGTCATTATAGTCTAGTGAAACAATAAGAAAAACCTCTTTTTGTTCCCACTATTGCCATAATTGGTACTATAGCCATAATTGGTACTTCTACCCTAAAATGGTTTTATGATATCTGCTAAATTTTTGCTTTAAAAATAACTTGATATTTTGCAGCAGGCTTTTGATTGATGATGCTCTCGAAGAACAAGTCTTTTTTGAAAATAAAAATTATAGATTGTCGAATTTTCCAGAAAATTTCTAATAAGGTACCGTGGGGCAAGTGGGTAATGGAAATCGTATAGTTGAGATTCTTCAATTTCTAAAGCCTATAAATTGAAATAAATGAGGTCGTATTTATTTCTTAGCTCTCACCAAATATAAGCAGTATGCTGAAATTATTTTTTATGTAAAACTGAAGAAAAAATATAGAAAAAGTTTTTGAAAAATGTCTCCACATGTGGGGCAAGTGAAAAGTTTGCCGTTTCAAACAATAAATTAAACTAATAGTTATATTCACGATCAGAGCCGTAGCGTTGCTTTATGGCGCTCTTGGCGAACCTCCGTTTGAGCGCCCTCTAATCATAGTCAAACCCAAAACATATCTTTATTTTTTTAATTAAATAAAGTTACGTTAAACGTACCACAAACATTCCAAAAGGTTTATATTTGAAATATATTGAACTAATGGTTAAACTAACCAACTATTTCAAAATTTCATTAGATAATCTGTTCGAGAATTTTGTTAAAAACAATTGTTGTGATAACAAGGGTGACAAGAGTATGTTTTTTTAGGAAGCTTTGTTCTTCTTATCCTGTGTCGTTATTAACCCTGAGTGGGCTCAAAATTCATGGGGCCTTCTTTAGCCGAAAGATTAGAGTCCGCGACCACAAAGCAATGCCGAAAATACACGTTTGTTCCCGATTGTATGAGAACCCTATATATAATTCTGTGGAATCCTACAGGGCATCCTATGTAACAAGGTTAACAACTAGACTCAAGATTGTATAGCAACAGTACTCTATTTACGGTGATACTTTTTTCCTAGAATTCTATTCCAGGATTTCATCAGATTCGCCTTCAAGGTTCTTTGAATATATTTCTAGGAATTCTGTTAGAATCCAGGCTATGGTTCAGTAAAGTTGTGTTTGACGAACTTGGCTGAAAAGTAAAAATTTTACTCCAAGTTTTGCCATCTTAACAGTTGAAAGCAGTGATGGAAAGTGGCGAACATTTCTACTGAACTGGAACAAAAACAAAACCAAACGCTCCCGAGCGTCAGTGCGCTGGTTTACTCGCATTTGTCTTGCTCCCGAGTAACCGGAGCTAAAAGTGATTCGCGAACGTGTTCGGAGCAGTTCAGAGTCAAATTGTGCTTTTGGGAAAAAGCTGCTTCCCCTCCGAGATTTATGGTTTTCGAAGGGGTTTTGACTACAAACTAGTAGTTAACTGTCGATTTGATGGTTATATAATTATTTTGTCTGTCAAAACCATAATAAATCACACCTTGCTAGGTTACTCGCGAGTAAACGTTCGCGAGCTTGTTGCTACTTCTTTTGACATGTTCTCCCGAGCAGACGGGTGCGGACTTACTCACACCTAGCCAGTTCGCGAGTAAGTGATATTTGTTAGGCGTTGGTATACACTCGTGAACTGCTTCGTGATGCAAACTTTTCCACCACTGGTTTAAAGTCGTAGGAGAGGAAGCGTATTACGTTATTTTGATGTTTGAATCAAACCACAGTTTAAATTTATGTTATAACGGCCATTAAAGTTGAAAAATAATACAGTGATTAAAATCTAGCTGCTCAACAAAATCGTTAGCATGGGACACGATTATATGACAAATATAAAATAAAATTATATTGAAAAAAAAATAAGAACTTCTCTAAGGAACCTTTAAATTATGAATTCGGTAATCCTCTGATATGCTTTCAGTAATGTATCAACCTTGAAACTGGTATCCTTATTAGATATGTATCTTTCGAAAGTAATCTTTCTAGGGCGTCACGCATTTTGGAGCCCCCTGAAGGCTGGCGCCCTTGGCAGGTGCCAGCTTGGCCAACCGCACGCTACGGCACTGTTCACGATTTTTGTTAACTTCAACATTTGTTAAGGCGTCGTAATGAACAAATTTTATTCTTGTCAATTCAGTTTTCTTCTGTACAGTTATGTTTGTTGAAATCATTCGACAACATTATAAATACAACATTTTTAATGCTAGTTCTTACATCATGCAACAGCAATTGTATTTGCGCTCTGTAAAATTTCCACCGCTCGTCATTTGTTTTTAAGAAATTCGGATATGACGTCAGATAACTCTTCGGGAGAAATCATTTCTTAGAACGATATCCTTCAATAAAGTATGTGGATTCATTTTTGTGTAGATAGACCTATACCACAATTTTATGTTTTGAAATAGACACATTTATATCGTAATGTTTGGCAACCTCTTTTAGAGAAGTTCCTTGAATTCTAATAGCTTTACACGCTTCGTGTTTAGTGTTTCTTGAATTATCAGCACGTTATGTTTTTCTATGATAATTGCGAACCTTGTTTAATAGCTACCTAAAAGAAAACACAAATTCAATCTCTAATGATAAACTTTTCACTTTGCCCAACGTGATCGATAGTGTTTCAATTTAGTTATTTCTAGGCCTACGTGGAATTATTTTCAAAACTTTTTTATTTCAGTTTGCAACTGTCAGTGAGGACAACTTTCACACCAAAATTTTATTGCTGTAAACCAGCAATTTTTTGCTGATTTTTTTTTGCTGTAAATTCAGCAATCGATCCAGCAAAACTAAATTTGCTGGATCATTCAGCAAAGCAAATTCGCATAAACATGACAGCTGTTTTACTGATCATCCAGCAATGTACATTTTCACTTGCTGAATAATCAGCACTTGGATATTTGTTACTATAATGGGGTTTTTGCTCCTTTCCAGCAGTTTTGGGTCACCAGGTCCTGGTTGATGAAAAGTTTAGGTAATAGTCATCAAGAAAATTATAAAAATGCTACTCCGTTTCATGCCATAAGCATTTATTTTCATAATTAAAAAATATGTTTTGCTCTTCGTGGGGAAAGGAAGAGGCAAAGCACCATTCGCCGTTCCGGTTGTGTTAGCATCCTAGAAATAAACACTTAAGTTGTTTATCAATATTATATATTTTACATAATACAGTACTTACTCAGATATTCCGAGGGATAAAAAATATTAGTTGTTACATTTTCCATAAACCTCCAAAATGGTAAATAGGACCAGTGGGAGAAAATTTTCTCGTTTTAAAATTTCAAATCGATTGCTGGTTATCAATCATTTGTCATACAAGTTACTGAAAATCAGTAAATCTGATTGTGTTGACAAGTATCCAGCAATTAGCACAGAACACCTAGATATAAGAAATGAATGTAATATTTGGAATGATACTAATAAAGAAATTCAAAAAAAACGGTATGATCTATAACTCGATAATTGTATGAGTTGATGATCCCTTGAATATTGAGTTATGGAGAGTCTACTGTAGATGCATACCTTGTCATATCAAGAGGATTTTTATTACAAAATATAAACTCTGATCTGAATGTAGTATTCTATATTATCTCCAAGCCTTCTTAGATTGAAAAAAAATGCTGTGTACACTATATATTATTCAATCTAAACGGTTTTATACTGTTTTCATATTCAGCCTAGTGGTAAAGTCCATGGCTACAAAGATAAGCCATGCTGAAGGTGTCTGTTCGATTCCCGGTCGGTCCATGATCTTTTCGTAATGGACATTTCAGTTCAAGACTCCGTCACTTGATATCTGCAGTAATCGCCAAAGGATCGTTTTACGTGTGTGGTGGCATCTGGATCTCTTGGATGTGACAAACTGTGGTTTTGATACAATTTTTCGTCAGGAGGCTGTACTATCCCTAAAGTTAGCATGATTAGCACACTGATCTATTCGGATAACAATCTTTGGTCGAAAATACAGGCGATTGAAAAATTAGCCTGAGCAACACTGATTTACGTAATACCTGCAGTCATTCCAAGAATAATCTGGGAAGTTTTCTGAAAACATATTTAACTCCTCTACTAGCAGCATCATTTTCTCACCACCATCAAAAATATTCAAATCGCAATAATTGTTTGCTTTTTTTATATGTTTGTACTATTTGCTACCCAAAAAAATCAGAGGGGGTGTACAAGACACGATCGCATGACGTTAACTACGCTAAGTGATTTTCTGCATTTGAATTTTAGTCGATTGTAATAATTGCAGCCTTCCTTTAGTTCAAACTCTAACGTAATATAGTGACGGTCACTACATTTTAGATTTTCAATTGACACCCAGTAATATTGCCGTAAGACGTAGTTAACGTCAAAAGAAGAATGAGCGAAGAACAGAAATCGGTCTCCTTTGTAGTGCACTTGCCAACCCAAACGAATCGTGGAAGACAATTTTAACGTGTTTGGTTGCGTAAGACTGGGGTCGTTTTCCCAATTTTCAACAGTCTATCGTCAAAAATCAAAAGTTTTCTTCATTTGAGTAAAATTTTGTATAAATTTCCGAGCGATTGGTGGGAAAATATTGAAAATCTACCGATAAATGGCTGAATTATTAGTATTCAAAATCTTACATAATTTCGTGACGGTCGCAACATTTTAGATTTTCAATTGACACCCAGTATATTGCTGTAAGACGTAGTTAACGTCAAAAACTTTAAGTAGATGAAAAAACCGAATTTAGTACTATACGAGTCTAGTACACGACACTGAAGACGGCCTTACAGTTGAGGTCGAAATACGCGTATCTGTCAAAGGATACAAACTCTAGTGGAATTAAATGGTATAGTACTAAATTCGGTTTTTTCATCTACTTATAGGTATTCTACTAAACAGCTCGAAGATTTATTATCAATGTCAAAAACTTTTCTTCTGTTAGAATCAGCGACGATTTTGACCATAGGTCATCTGGATCTGGAGAAATTCCAAAATTTCGACGCGTTACCATAACTCACGGGGCAAAATGGACACTTGATGGCTAGCTGGATGACGAAGTAAACTAAGGATATAAACTAAAATTACAAATCGAATCAAACATATCAAGTGTTTATTGCAATGACCATTATTAGGATTCCCAAACCGACGGAAAATCATGAGCTGTCGATTAATACTATCCTGTAGAGTACATTGAACGCAATCAAATCGGCTTAGTTAATTAGTGATATAAATAGTGACCTATCCCTAGGCGTGTCAGTATGTATTCTTTTCTGCGAGGCCATGAGCATGGAGTATTCCCTACAAACCTTGATTTGGCCATGTTGCCCCACTAGAAACAAAATAATTTTCTTACAATTATGTAATAATGTTCAACCAGTACTTAAGGTATTCAAGAAGTATACTACATATAAAAAATAGTATAATATTTATGTCTTGCCGGTCAAAGTTGGCAAATTCCTTAGAGTGTGCTTAATGCCCCGGGTCCCTCTAGTATCGAATTATAAAAGATATTTATAAAAAATTGATTTTAATTTCTAATTGAGTAATTAGATCAGCAGATACTTGTTGATTTTTAGTTTGGCATTTTCTTTTCCATATTCGACGTTTGTCTAACATAATGTTAAAATGTTATTTTCCCATATTATTACTGCAATTCCAACAAAGATAAATCATGCTTCATCGTCGTCTATTCGAACTGTTATACGTAAGAGGAGGACCTCTGGTGGTTCATACCATAAATTATATGCCAATCAAGCAAAGACACCACACGTCGAAATGCTTCAAAGGGAATTTATCAGCGCTCATTTCGAAGTAAATGGTTTTCTATGCACTTACATGTATACAGAGCCGAACATATACAAAACAAAAATACTGACAACTGCTGTCAAGTTTGGGGTGCACTGTGCCTGTGTTGGGGTTGTTGCAGCATATTATGTTCCTTAGTCGCGAAGTGTAACTCAAATCATAAACAGTTCACTTGGTGAAATATTTGCAAAGCAGTGAAAAAACAGCATAATAATGATAATTTGTAGTCCTTTTGCCGTTTGAGCTAGATAAAATGCTAGTAGTAAAAATTTAGAAAGTAAGATGTGATATTAAAGGTGAAGGAAACTTAGTTACCCAATCGTATATCGGAAGCGACGTGTTTGGAAAATTTTCTTAGGTGAGGCATTGGCTAGGTGTGAACCTATTGTTTATGTCAAGGCTTTTCATTTTATGGAAAATATGCTACAAAGTGTGATATTTACTTTTCCTCGGCTTAGTCAACAATTGGGAAGACCGTGATAGCCTGTTAAATGAGGAAGATTCAATTAAATCGATTAACTAGGATATTCATCGATGTTACAGTTTTACATGGGCGTGCGCCATCATTCAATAGCGACTCAAATATTGCATATTGGGTGTAAGACGCTGTAACTCGAAAAGTTATACAATTAGACTCATTAAGTTGAGTAATGATTGCTGATGCATTTAATGACCATCACGCTGGGTGTGTAATATAAAGAAGAACATAATGTGCTTATTAGCATTATTATCATGTTATCCACAATGCAGTATATGTGGTTCTGATAGGCTCTGAATGCAAACAAATCTATATGTTGTAGTTGTTATGATATATCCCGAAATTGATGAAATCTACACTTTGTCGAAAATCGACGGATGCCTTGACCGTTAAAATTGCTAACAGAACAACGTGGATAAAGTGGCTTCAAAAACATACATGTATCCAACATGAAATTAAAAAATAAAATTATTTTTAAGGAATTTGTGCTTAGAGAGCTGACTTGTCCGTATCGTATGTACACAATGCGAGAAAATTTTAAACCAGAAACGATAGAAGCGTTTTTCAGTGTATCGTAATCTCATGGAAAAATAATTAAAGCACACAGTTAAACAAATCGTTTTTTAATGTTATCAGTTTTAACGAGTCGAATCCAGTTGAACAAGTACCGTAATTCCGGATGAAATTGATAATTTTTCACGGTTTTTCAGGTCCGTTTTCTTTACTGTTGTCAATTACAAACAACTGAATGCAGAAAAACAAGTACGCCGGTGAATCTCATTGGCTCATGTACAGACATTTTCTAACAAATCGACTTTAATGCCAAAATTCGTCTCCAAAATAATATATCGGGAGATTTTCAGGGTGAAATTGACCACTTGTCAATGCGATCATTGTTAGTTTAGAAAACAACTTCCGTCTAATCCGACTATACTTGCGAAACTCTTAAGAATACAATATTTATAAGCAATTAATCAGTTTACATCGTATATGTACTCCCGGTGAAAAAACTTGAAGATTGATGTATCGCATGATATGAATTGCAATCACTAGGCACTAGGATATTCCGGGAGTGCTTATAAATGACCCTATGTTGCATACAATTACCTCAAAATGCATTGCATCATAGCCCCGTTGTAAAATTTTGAAGATTGATGTCACATGAATGGTTTGTGCTAATCACATTTTGGTCCCCAATTGATGCCCCAGGAACCGGTTCCAGGGAATCCGGAATCGACCAGAATGGTTCCAAATGAATTGAAAGAGTCGGAATATACTAATGACTCAGTTACAAACATTGTAGTTTTGTTTGACCTATGCAAAATAATTATGGAAATGTCCTAAATGGCCTTTGGACAGATCCCAAGGAATTATATGGATGTCCGAAACCGACCGTCCGACTTGGGCTTCCAGTACAGGTTCGATAACTTTTTTGTTTCTCGGTATTTTTGCGCCATTTTTCCACAAGTTCTCAAAAAACTCTTATAGTATCAGAATAAATAATGTTGACACAGTAATCATTGGTTATCTGAATCCAGAAATATTCAAAAATTCCTTGGAGGACCGACGCGTAACCATAACTTAAGTATATATCTCTGGCTACAGAATTTTAATCGGTTTTGGATATTCACTCTTCGGAACGATACATTAATGAGAGTATGTTGTGCAAAACTGAAGCAATTTGTTGCAGCCGTCTGTGAGTAATTAGCATTTATATGTTGCTGGTACCACGCTGGCCAAATTAAGATATTAAATACTTCAAAAAACGTCATATCGTAATTTTCAGATATCTCTAAGAATACTTAACCAATTTGTATGATTTTTTCAGAGTAGCTCCTTATTACATGGCATTGTATAGCCCACATTTTATTTGTTCGATAAGTTGCCGTAAAACAAAACGGCTGCCTAAGACATTTTATATGCAGGAACATTGGAATATATTTAAAACCAGATCACCAATCATGAATACCAACACGGATTCCTAAACTAGAAGAGTTTTTTTGAGAACTTGTGAAAATATGGTGCAAAAATACCGAGAAACAAAAAAAGTTATCGCGATTTGATTTTTTTTTCTTGCGGTAAAAAATTAAGCTGCCGGTAGAGGGGTTAAAGTATAGCTATAACTCGATTGAGAATCAACATTAGTGATGCTTTAGAATAACATACGTAAAGCAATAGCACTTCGAAGAAACTTTATGAAAACAACAATGCATTGCATGTTTTATACTTGCATTAAGCATGCCAGAGAGCATTGCTTCATTGCAGATAAAAAAGTAAGCATTCATTGCACAAAACCATAGCTCATGCTGTGAGTCGTATGTTAATAGATACACAGAAAATGTTCCAATTCTCAATGTACACACTCAGATTTTTTTCACGAGCTCGGCTGTGCAAATCTCGGTTTCCCGATTTTAGCCGAGACTCAGCTAACAATTTGTTCGGTTGCTTAGCTACGAAGCACGATTAACTGATAGTCGGCTTTTATTTACTGAGATCCCAGGAAATTTGTTTGCTGACTACTCGGCTGTGCGAATCTCGGTTATAATTAGCCGAGATTCGGCATTCTAATTAAAGTGTGTAGAGAATATTAGAAGGCATAAAGCCTTATTCTACTTTCCTTAGCCGAGTGGTTAGAGTCCGCGGCTACTAAGAAAAGCCATGTTGAAGGGGTGTCTGGGTGCGATTCCCGGTCGGTCCAGTATCTTTTCGTAATGGAAATTTCCTTGACTTCCCTGGGCATAGAGTATAATCGTACCTGCCACACGATATACGAATGCAAAAATGGCAACTTTGGCAAAGAAAGCTCTCAGTTAATAACTTTGGAAGTGCTCATAAGAACACTAAGCTGAGAAGCAGGCTCTGTCCCAGTGAGGACGTAATTTATATGATTGGAATGTAACGAATACCTTTTTCTCACTGAGTTTAATTCATTTGATCTGAAATTGAAGGAAAAATGATACTAAGAATATTCAAAATTAGAGATTCTGGCTTAGAACACCGAACGCTAATAATAGCTGACTTCTTATAACAGAAATTCGTATGTCTATAGGATTTCTTTTATACGACGCACAATGGTGGAATATTATCATTGAAGTAATTAGAGAAAGCTACTCGTTTTTCCCCAGGAATTTCTCTCGGGAATTGATTTATATTCCTCTAGATATTTCTTAAACCTCTTTCTCCAATTATTCCTGAAATTATTCTATAAATCGTCCTTGGTTCGTTTGAAGGTGTTTTTGAAGATGATTCTTAGAATTCTTCCATAAAAACTTAACATAGTATGCTGAATCTATTAACCCCTCTACCGGCAGGTTTAATTTTTACCGCAAGAAAAAAAAAATCAAATCGCGATAACTTTTTTGTTTATCGGTATTTTTGCACATTTTTTTTACAAGTTCTCAAAAAACTCTTCTAGTTTAGGAATCTGTGTCGGTATTGATGATTGGTGATCTGGTTTCAAAGATATTCCAATATTCCTTGGGGGACCGACATTTTCCATATCAAATGGGTTAGGCTGCCATTTTGTTTTACGTCAACTTATCGAACAAATAAAATGTGGGCTATACAATGCCATGTGATAAAAAGCTACTCTGAAAAAATCATACAAATTGGTTAAGGTGAAGATGAATCGAAGCCAAACCTCAAATTTTCAAGAGCACGAATCTGGAGAACCGAACATCCGTTTAAGCTGAAAACTTAATCGATTGGTCACGAGCTGGTGGTGACCAATCGATTAAGTTTTCATCTTAAACGGATGTTCGGTTCTCCAGATTCGTGCTCTTGAAAATTTAAGGATTGGCTTCGATTCATCTTCACCTTAAGTATTCTTAGAGATATCTGAAAATTACGGTATGAGGTTTTTTGTAGTTTTCAAGAACATTATTTGGCCAGCGTTGTACCAGCAACATAAATGCTCATTACTCAAAGACGGCTGGACCAAATTGCTTCATTTTTTCACAACATACTTTCATTAATGTATTGTTTCAAAGAGTGGATATCCAAATACAATAAAAATTCTGTAGCCTGAGATATATACGTGGGTTACGTTTACGCGTCTGTCCCCCAAGGAATTTCGGAATATTTCTGTATTCAGATGACCAATGACCAATGTTAATACAGATTCTTAAACTAGAAGAGTTTTTTGAGAACTTGTGAAAAAATTGTGCAAAAATACCGGGAAACAAAAAAGTTATCGCGATTTGAAATTTTTTCTTGCAGTAAAAAATGAAGCTGCCGGTAGAGGGGTTGAACGATTTTTCATGAGATAATTTCATGAGATCTCGAGTTAAATAATGCTTAAAATTGTGAAAAAAAAATACACAGCAGAGTTCATGACAAAAAAAACTAGGTGTGTAGGTACATTCATGAATTCCTCCGAGAATTTCTCTCAATACTATTTCAACAATAAATCTATGGAATCTTGCTGAATGTTTTTTTCTTTCATCAAAAATGTTCAAAAAATAATTTCATAAATTGTTTCAGAAGCATACTGGGTATATTGAAGGCGTTTTTCGTCTAAATTAAAATTTGTTCATACATTCTCTCTCAAACTCGACATCAAACTTCACCCAAAATTCCTATGGAATTATTTTAGTTTTTAAGAAACGTCTTCAATAATTATCTTCTTTTACCCCTTGTTCAATTCTTCCATTTTAGTCTTCATTATGTCTCGAGCTATTCCTTCAAAACAAAATTAGCTTCTTAAAGTTTTATTGAGATTACGCCTACAATAACTTCATAAACTCTTCAATAGATCCCTTCAAAAATACGTTTTGCTGAAGCTTTCTTAGGATATTCTTGATAAAGTTTGATCTAGGATTCATGAAATCTTTTTCTATAATTCCAATATTCCTCAAAAAACTGTTTTAAAGATTCTTTCAGAAATTCATCCAATTTCCCTAGGGTAAAAGCACCGGTTTTGGCCAACCTAAGAGAGAATGTCAATCAAAATCAAATGGAAAGCCGTATTTATACTACAAATATGTCAAATGCAAGCTTTCAATCCATATTATGTATGTAAATATCAAAACTGAGCTATAACCATTTTTACGCATTGAAAATCCCGTTGGTCAATATAGGCCAACGGACCAGTTTCGGCCAGAGATTTATCGTGGGTTCCTAAATTGGCCAATCGCATTGATTTCTCATGAGAGTGGCCAAATTAGGAGTGCCCTGGCCAAATTAGGTGTATACAAGTTAAAATTATAAGGAAAATTAATTCTTTTTCTTATGTTTTGAATCAATTTGGACGAGTAAATGAATGTAATTCTATCATGTGAATGTGATCTACTGAAAACAAAAGGTTTCATGCTGATTTTCTTTGTAAAACGGTGTATAACCCCAATGGCTACAACTGGCGTGTGGCCAAAACCGGTGCTCTCTACCCTACTGAGTTTTTTTTTTCATTTTTGAAAAATGTTTATGCTCTATCGAAGGATTCCTATAGGAATCTTTTTACGAGATTTTCAGGAATTTGGCCAAGAATTTCACCAAGTATTGAATCATCCCATAGGTATAGGAATAATTTCTGAGATTTATTCACGACTTTATGTAAAGTAATTTATGAATACGCTAGGAACAAACCAAAAAATAATTCATGGAAACTAAAGAAAATTTTTTGGTTTTCATACTGTTAGGGGCCCAGATCGCCGTAGCGGTAAACGCGCATGACCATTAGGGCGGTTCAAAATTTAAAAATGTTTGAAAATCCAATCTCCCACATGCTTCTTACCATCCTTACCATAAAAATAGTGTTCTGTGAAATTTTCAGCTTTCTAGGTGGTGATTTAAAGGTGGCCCAAAGACATTATAGGTTTGTATGGAAATTACTATGGAGAAATTTTGAGATATGTTCACAGAACACTATTTTTATGGTAAGGATGGTAAGAAGCATATGGGAGATTGGGTTTTCAAACATTTTTAAAATTTGAATTGCCCTAATGACCATGCTGAGGGTCGTGGGTTCGAATCCCGCTGGTCGAGGATCTTTTCGTAAAGGAAATTTTCTCGATTCCCAGGGCATAGAGTATCTTCGTACCTGCCACACGATATACACATGCAAAAATGGTCATTCAGCAAAGAAAGCTCTCAGTAAATAACTGTGGAAGTGCTCATAAGAACACTAATCTGAGAAGCAGGCTTTCTCCCAGTTGGGACGTAACGCCAAAAAGAAGAAGAAGAACTGTTAGAAATATTTGCACAAACATTCCTGGTCGAACCCATGAACAAATTTTCAAAACGGATCTAGATGAGTTTCAAAATAATGTTTTGGAAAATTTATATGTTGAATCTCCGGATAAAACATTCTTTGAATTCTACTCAAAAGAATTCCAAGTAGAGCTTCGAGGCAATTATTTATACTATATCGAAGAAGTTTCCAAAAAAATAGAGGAATTTCAATACGAAGCTCTTTAGGAATTTTGATAATTTTACGATCATGCATAACTAGGAACTCAGGTTGATTCCGTTCGTCTTACTGGTCTGAGCAAAATTGCCCATCAAAAGGACCACAACGAATCGAATCTTCTGAATTTTTCCAATAGGTAAATCTCCAAGACTTCAAATAGACCCGTCACTCAACATTCAATCAAGACGCGTTTGGGACTTCACTTTGCTTAATATGAATAACTTAGAGTTGATACGCCCATGTCCATCGCTCCCTTCGTTCAAAGTCCATGTAACCATGTAACACGTCAAAATTGTAAAACAAGAACAAAATAAAATGACCCGATTTAATCAGGTTCCCCATTTTGTCAGCCTAAAATTCGTCGAGGAGCTGAAGAAATCGGGTCCTCACTGTTTTCCATCGATTAAGGCGATAAAACTAGTTTTGGTCAAACTTTATTTTTTCACGATCATTGTGCGACGTCAGAATGAATGGCTCTTTCTTCTTGGCATTTACGTCCTCATTGGGACAGAGCCTGCTTCTCAGCTTAGTGTTGGATTTTGCAAAATGTATAGCTCCTAATGCTCCCCCTGACCTACGCCAATGCATAGAACAAAAAAGGTATATAAAACAAAAGTGAAACAAAAACGCGGGAGTAAAAAATATGTTTTGTTTATTTTTACTGGTAAACCCTAAAAGCGATTTCAAAAGCTCTGAACGAACACCACGCTTGTTGAGAATCTACTAAAAATGTTTGCTATGAGCTAGTTGGTGTTGATCTCGGTGAAAGCTTTTCTCAAAATGCCGATATTAATTCAAAGTCACTCATTATGCCAAATGGCCATTATGCCAACTGACCATTATGCCAAACGACTTTATGCCAAACGATGCCAAAAGGGATACAATCGAAATTTCCAACTCGATTACTCGAAAAAATCCACGTTCGCTACTGCTATTTGAGCCTACTATTTAAAAATTATTAACACCCCAGAAGTACAACAATAAAATACTAACAGAATTAGAAGTAATGTGAAGATAATGTCGATTGATTCGTTTCAATCAGGTACCAATAATGCTTACACAACATCCATAAAATTCCGAGCTCGTGGCAATGAAAAACACCTAATCGGCCGCTAGAAAATGTTAGGGTTCATCCCTATAATACGAGTTGTAATTTTCGTCATAAGTTAAAATAGTGGATTGTGACCTTCAAATGCTCCCGTCCTCTCTCATAAATCATCACATAGATGTGTCATGAACGTCTCCTTGGTGTATCAGAATTACCGACCATAATCATTTCTCAGCTGATTAGCACCTCTATACCGAGTGTTATCTCGATTTGCCTACATGATTGAAAAAAGCCGTGCCTAAATATTGGGTTTATTACTTTTCTGCTGCTATGAAGCTATAGAAATAAAAGTTCGATCTCCATAGTTGAAAAATCTTCAATGAATCGATTTCCCAGGAATATGTAGGCTAAACAAATGAATTTAACTAAACATTGAATAGCAGATTTTGTTTTATCAATTGATTGTCTCTAGTATTGTGACTTAATTAAAAACGACACATTATTAACAGTATATTTTACACAATTTATTGCAAAATTGACAGCTAAAGATTAGAGCGGTTTGTTTATAAACATATTTATGTTAAATTAATGAATAATGGTATATCTCTTTGCAGCGATCTCTCACTAGCTGGATTAATATAAGCTCATAAAGATATGATAGTAGACATTGCTCATATGAGAACCCGGCATTTTGTTTATTTTAATTTTACTTCGATACGCGTCGATGGATGAACTTCTTCAGTATTTTCTACCTTCCGATTATTAATAAAACAAACCCATATTTTTTACAGCCGAATCCACTGCAAACATGAAAATGGGATTGACTTCGTCGCCACTAAGGCGTCGCAATTGCTTTTTGGCCTTCATACTCGTTTTGGTACCTTGTACAATATTATTTCTAGTGATAGGAACAGGTGAGTTGGAATCTACACGCTTTGTCACTTAGTTTTATCCGCACATCTTAATTGATCTATCGCTACAGATTTTTCTGCTGAACAGACGATGTCGCAGCGAGTAGCGGAATTTCAAATGCGTATGCAGTATCTCGAATCAATGTATCGTGCTAAGCAAGAGGATGTGGCAATTCTGTCACAGTACTTTGGATTCACAAATCAAAACGGAGAAACATCGAACATGACGATAAATTTAAACCTATTAGATGGTCTAAGCGCTGATTCGCGATCAATGATTCGAAACGTAACCGCCTCAGCCAAGTTGCCTGCAAATCTGAAACTTCCAACGGCCTTTCATTTTTTACCACATTTGCTTGATGATCCGGCTTCTTTAAGGCCAGGATATCTACAAACGAAGAACAGACAAGGAGTGTCGATGGTTCTTGGTATACCGACAGTAAAACGCGATAAACAATCATATTTGTTAGAAACGGTAGACAATCTGATAGCTAACATGGATGAGGACGAGCAGAACGATACAATGATCGTTATATTTATTGGAGAATCAGACTTCGATTACGTGTCGCAAGTCGCTAACAGTATCAATGCAAGATTTCCAACGTTTGTAGAAAGTGGTTTCATCGAAGTTATTTCGCCAGCGGCTAGCTACTATCCTGATATGGCCAAGTTGAGGCTAACATTGAACGATTCGGCGGAGCGGGTGAAGTGGCGGTCCAAACAGAACTTGGATTTTGCTTATCTAATGGCGTACGCCCAACCGAAAGGTGCTTTCTACGTGCAACTGGAGGATGACATACTCACAAAAAAAGGATTCATTACGATAATGAAAAATTTTGCCTTAGAGAAAACGGCGAAGAAGGAACAAAGTCAATGGTTTGTTTTGGACTTTTGCCAGCTAGGATTTATAGGTAAGTGAAATTTGTTTTCTCTTCTGCCAATAACTGCTATGAATTTTCACAACTCGGCAAGATGTTGACTATCATAATCTATTTCCGCTGAAGTTACTATACGTTAAGCATAGTGTAGAAAGTAGTACGTTGCTTCAAACAGGAGTATTACTTCCAGAGGCCGAGCAATTGACTTACGAACCGAAGCGTTTACTATTCTGGCTGCCTTTATCACTTCAGGGATGATCTAAAGCCGATCCTGGACCCTGTAGAAGGACATCAATGCGAAAATTGCAATCCATATCATACATCAATCTACATTTTTTTCGCCGATTACTTTTTAAAAAAAGGTGACAATGAATAAACCTCATTCTTGACATTCACTTAGGTTTCCCATAGGGTAGTTGTTTCAATGGCTTCCTTGCCTTGAAAACCTTATAAAGTCAAACAAAAAACAAAAGAACTTTTTTTTTCTCCCCTTCAATATTTTCAACTTTTTGAGGGAGGGTGTGACATAAAAGCAAATTAATATTTGTATCAGCCTTAAGGGACTCTGGAAAAGGACATCCTGAAATTATCCCCAGAACGTTCTTGTAAATAGTGGCATTAGTGGCGTCAGTCGTTTAGGCGTATTGTGAATGTCACGAAGCGTGGGTTCGATTCCCGCTCCAGTCGGTGGAAACTTTTCGTCAAAGGAAAAATTCAACACTGGACTACTGGGTGTTCTGTTTGTTGTCCATTGCCTAATGTTCGTGATTGTTCAGTCTGTGCAACCTTTGACTGAAGACGGTGAAAATTGTTTTTTTTTTTTAAATAGCCTTTGTTATGTGCAACTACTTAATTTGTATCGTATTATACTCCCGGTGAAAAATCTTGAAGATTAAAGCATGATATGGTTCGCAATCAACGAATTGATATATTTTTTCCATGGTCCTGAAATCGACTTCAGAATATCCCGCAAGTACTTGTGAATTACTGACGAATTCCATCCAGAATGAGTCGAAAAAAATAAAAATCGTGCTCGATAGTCTTCGATTTGGATTAAATTTTGCATATGTTTTTGGTATGGTAGAATAAGTGTCTTCCATAGAAAAAATGATCATTTTGAATCAAGTGTAACTTCTGAAAATGGCCTATAAATTTTTGCATGCAAAAATTAACTCCAAAACTGTTGATTTTTGAGAAAAATGTTCTATGAAGAAGTTGTAGTGAACCGTTTGGACTATAAAAAAAAGTATACACTGAAAAAATATTTTATTTATTTCCATAAAAAAAATCAAAAATAAAACTTAAATTTTAAATTACACAAAAATCCCATTTTTAATATTTTTTTTAAATTTTCACCATAGAATCTTGATAGTAAACAGATGTTGGGACAAAGTTTCATGATGGAGAAATTTTTAATAAAAAAGGTTTTCTAAGAACAACTTTTGGTCGATTTTTGAAACTTTGATTTTTTGTCGAAATAAATACGTTCTGATGATACAGTAAGTATCTTGAAATGATTCTATGTCATGATGATTATATGAATAATTTCTCTAGAAGTAGTGATTTTCGAGTTATATCGAGTTTAATGCAAAAAATATTACAGTCGACTCTCCACAACTCGATGTTCTATAACTTGATATACTCTATAACCGGATGGATTTTTCGGTCCCTTCAAATTTCCATACATCGTGCTCTCCATAAGTCGATATTTCTATAACTCGATATCTCCACAAGTCGATGTCACGTGAGATGGAAATTTCTCTCCATAACTCGATATCTGTTTTAAAATCTTTCTTATTTGGGGAAACGTGGTCTAATTCTTGTTTGGAGATGAAAAAATACTTGCAAGTTGTAATAAAAGTTGAAAAACATGAAAAAAAAAATGTTAGTCAAAATAATGTGATTTTTCGAGCATTTCGAAAAAAAAATTAAATAATAGTTTGTAAAGTAAAATTAACAAAATAATTTTACCTTCTTACAGAGGTGATCATTTATGTATTAGAAATACAGAAATTTGTTCCTTCGATTTTGTGATTTTTTGTTTCGGAACATTTTATAACTCGATAATTCTATAAGTCGATGGTCCGTTGAATATCGAGTTATGGAGAGTCGACTGTATTTAAATATTAAAATAGGCCATTTTCATGAGTTATTCGTAAAACGGGGTAAATTACAGTACTAGACAGAGTAACGTACGTATTGGCCGTTTTTCCATACAAAATGGTCAAGTTTGGAAGCTTGAATCTCGGCTTTAAAAATGATAAAATTTTGAATAACCCTTTCGGGACGAACCAGCACAATTGTGCTGTTCGGCACCCATGACACTGAATGATTATTTAAGCCAATAAATCATTGTTTTACCAAACTTTTTTGATTTCGATAATTGAATCATCATTGATACTTGTAATAGGGTCCTAAAGGCCTGTCCCAATTTTAATGCCAAACGCTTAAGTTTAGGCTAAAAACACATGTTTACTCAATTTTTTAATGTTTTTCTTTTGTTTAAGTTAAAAAAACATTTTTTAGATTTTGTCACACTTCTTAGCTTAAACTCAAATTTTGGGTGTATTTTGCTTTCCGTGTCCCTTCCGAAATGTCAGATAGGAACAACCCCAGTGTTAAAACAAAATGCCCTGTGGTGTTTTTGTCGATTAAGCGAACGTCAAACATGATCAAAAATGTCAAGGTTCATTTATGGACCTAATTTTTAAATTAAAGTTCAAATATGATGTAGCCGTTATTTGAGCGGGAAAAATTGCTAAAATAGTTGCAGTAACATGCTCTTTCGTGTCATTAAATAAAAACAAGATTTCATTAAACATTTTAGGACCCAATTAAACGCAAAAACTTTTGTTTACATCGTGTTTAGAAAACACCAGCTCAGGGTAAACAAAATGTAAACAAACACCGTAAGAATTAAAAAAGTTTTATCTGTCGCAACTTTTCAACTATTCGTTTTTTCTAGGTATGCACAGATACGAATCGAGAGTGAAAGAGTCATTCTTTGAAATGGTGAAGACTAAATGTGAATTGATTCACAAAGCAAAGATTTCTGGAGGGACAAAGTAGGACCAGCACAATTGTGCTGGTGCCGGCACTTACCCGGTCGATGTTCGTTGTGGACTACCAATTTTCATTTTCTGTATTTTGGTCAAGTTAAGTGGTTGAATCTGGTTCTAATGTCCACAATAGTGCATAATATTGTATTGGAACATGAATGAGTGAATACATACGAATCATACAAAAATATGTACCGTATACAAAAAATATGTAACAGAAAACCATAGCTTTGGTTAAAAATCCATTTTTTATAAGTCCATGTTTGAAATAGATTGGGAATCACATTTATTGTCTTAAATCGCCTATAGCAAAGTTTAAGAAGCAGTAAAATTTTTGGGGAACTTTCAAAAATTACGTCAATCATTTAGGGGAGTGGGGGTGTACGAAAGTGTGACAGTGCATGTACTAGGAGCTTGGGAAAAAGCGTGATAGTGAGCATAGGAAGGATTTGGATAGACTTAAAAACAATAGACGTAATATTTGAATGTCCCCTTGCTTTGATAATCTGTCAATACCATGTTGAATCGATAATCCATTTTGGTGTTCTACAATGCATGCTGGTTCAATATCGTTCAATATCTGCTATACTATTTATGAAGTCGGACAACTGGAGCTGAAAACCTTCACTTACTATTTGCTTCTGAACTGCAGAGTCTTTTAAATGGCGTACTATTGATATATGCAGCCCATGGTGGTATTACTTGCAAAAATGTTGTTTATTATGTTGATCTACGAAATGCGTTTAAAACTGGGAAACTTTAAACTTTTGCAGTACTATGAAATACTCAACTAAACTCCTCAACTAGATTATCCGCTCATATAATAAAATATCGTTTCGTTTCTTTTACATAAAAAATATATTGTCCATAACGAATTTTGAGACTGATATGTTAAAAATTAAAATCTGGACTTCATTGCCGTGCGTACAGTGTTACAAAGTAACTAGCTGCATCGATCAAAGAAGTGTGGGCTCAATTTCCGATTCAGGTCGTTTTTTTATTTTGTCAGGAACGTATTACGACTGTGCCATTTGGCGTTGCATGCTTGTCCATTGATTCGTGTGATGCTCCCTTCAAAGGTCATAATCGTACATAATGCTATCCAGGAAACTTTCCATGGTAGAATTGACAGCTAAAAGTGCCCATGCAACCGAAACGAAAGGGAAAACAAAACTTACGAGTACGATCAGGGGTCATTAAAAAATTACGTTCATCATTTAGAGGAGGGGGGGGGGTTGGGTCGATGAAAGTGTGACAGTGCATGTATTAGGTATTGGAAATAGCGTGACAGATGGGGGAGGGGGGTCTAGAAATCCCGAAAAACAATGGACGTCATATTTGAATTGTCCCTCAGAGCTTTACATTTTCCTTTGTAATCTAATGGTCACACCGATTGCGAAACTTTAAAAACTCATGGTAAACCAAAAAGCCTGCTGAGCGCAGCTGTCTTATTAGAAGCATTGTCAGTTTCTTTATTTTCAAATCTGATAATTTCCAAATAATTGAACATATTCGAAAAAAAAAAATTGATTGTTTCATGATATTTTTCAAATAGCTGGAATATATGTACAGCCATTCCATGAAAAACCGATCTAGTGGGTCACCGAATTCCGTGAAAATTTGCTATTTTGTTTCATATCCGAAATAAGGATACACGTGTTTTTGGATTTTTTTTATTAGAGTGACCATTTCCGAAATAAAATGACCAAAAAAATCGCGATTTTGCAATTTTTTTATTTAAAAAAAAAATTATAACTTTTGAACCGTTCGACCGATTTTCAATCTTTGTGAACAAATACACTTTTCAGAAAAAATACAAAATTTCACAAAAATTGTTTGTTCACATAAAAAAAAATAATTCCCGTTTTTTTCGTGTTTTGAAGGCCTCGGGACCAAAGGCTATTGCTGTTTTCATTTTTTCTTGAAAGTTCAAAAAATTTTACGTTTACTATCAAATTTTCAGCGATGTATGTTTTTTAGTTTTTTGATTTTTTTTAAATAAAAAATCAGTCATTTCTCATCGGCACACCTTGCACATTGGTCCCAAAGCCATATGTACACCCAAAAGTTGAAACCGTCATTATAGGCGTTTTCTGCGTCTATTGATGGCGGAAAAGTGTTCTTCTGAGCGACATGACGTTTTTGAGCGTCTATTGATAGGCAGATAATCCGGTCATTGAGTCGAGCAGTTTTTACGGTACAAATGGGGAAGTACAACTTGATATGCTTTTTGAACCACTCATACCAACAAGCGGGTTTATTGCTGTGGTATAGTATTTGGTTCTCACGCTCATGACCATGGATCGATCCTGGTTGATGTCGCATGTGTATTTTTTTTCATGTGCGTGCATCACCAACACATGTATTAAAAAATAAAACTTCCACACATATGCCTCTTTTAAGTGCATGTATTGGAAGTATGGAAATACGCAAAAAACCGAGTGGGTGCAAACCAGATTCAAACCATAATCATCGGATCGACTAGCACACTGTGTATCTACTGCTCCAAACTTACTACTGAAGTGAAGAGTAACCAAAGTCGATGTGGTTTTACGTTTCATATGCATGATTGCTCATGCTGTTGATAAACATGTGAACATGTGTTATCCCCAGCAAAATAAAGATATATAGTCAAGTCTGCTTTAAAGCGTTAATCATCGTATGTTGAACAAGTTTAATGTATATTCATAATAATTTATCACCTACCAGAGTAGCCACATTTTCTATTGTAGAACTTACTTAAGGACTGTTCATTTTATAAAGTGGACACCTTGTGCATGCTATATCTTTATAATATATCAATAGAATCGTAATCGGTTTTCTGTATACAGTATCGTTAGACTATTATATTATTGCACGATGGTGTTATAACAAAAAAGCCATCAAAATAATTATAATTCACACGAATAAGGAACAATGTTTAGAATGGTCAAAGATTGGTAGGTCTGGAGCCAAGTATAATAGTTGAGTATACCAAAACACAATTCATTCATAAAAATTCGGATTTTTGGTATGTGAAAAATATTGTTTAAGTTTGAAGAACATCTTTTCTAGGAAGTTTTTGTAGAAACTTCTTAATTCTTCTTTGTAAGATCTTATATTTCCATATAAGAGGAAAATAATAGTATTACGATGCACAGAAAACCGATTATGATTTCATTGATAAACTAGCTAACCCAGCGTGGCTGGTCACGTTCCATTTGAATTTTCAAGCAAAAACCTCTTTCAAAGATTAATAATGTTTATGTTCAATTGCAAAATGATAACATGGACAGAGAAATTTCTCTGTTGATTAATATGCCATTGGTGTATGAATAATAAGCTGAGACACGCATGATATTTATGAACGCAAAATCGCCCAAATTTATGCTCTAACCATACTCCATTGTTATAGTGCCGTTATTCTGATCTGAAATAATTACAGCCTTAAATGCTGTTGTGAAATATTTCAAAAGTTCCAGAAGCTTCTATAAATTAGAGAGAAGAATCTAACTGAAAATTCTAGAATATTCTATTGAATCCCGATTAACCAGTGCTACAATTTCTGTATAGATCTTTGTGCTGCGATAGCGATCGTCAACGATATACAACGAATCGAATTGTAATTAGGGGACTATCGACTAATGAATATATCGAGTCATCGAACAGGAATGCTTTGGAAAGCTCTTTTAGGGGACCATTATAGTTACCATAAAAAAATATTTTTATTTTGCCTTCATAGGTCGATATCGAACCATGGAACATCGACTCAAGAAGGTTGTGTAAATAAAAAAAAACTAGAATATTCGGCCCACAATCATGTTTATCTTTCCTTTGCAAATATCTTATTTGTTTTTGAACCTTATATTGAAATGACGAAACCCGTAATGAATCACATTTTCAACTTGCATCGGAATTTAAGTGCGGTCGAACAGCATAAAGTTGGTTTGTTTACATTTTGATTACCGTCCAAGTTCATAAAACCGGAAAACTACAATGATAAAAAGATCGTGACTTTTATACGAATTAGGAAGGACAAAGCTCCGGGAAACTCTAGAACACCCTGTGCAATAGCTGTTATAGTGCTCCACAATTTGCAATAGGGTCCTAAAATGGTTAATTAAATCTTGTTTTCATTTAATAACACGAAAGATCATATTACTGCAACTACTTTAGCAATTTTTCTCGCTCAAATAACGGATATATCATATTTAAACTTTAATTTCAAAATTGGATCCATAAATGAACCTTGACACTTGAGATCATGTTTGAAGTTCTCTTAGTCGACAAAAATATCACAGGGGTTTTAGTTTTCACACTGGGGTTGTTGCTATCTGACATTTCGGAAGGGACACAGAAAACAAAATACACCAGAAATTTGAGTTCAAATCAAGGAGTGTGACAAAATCTATAAAAACATAAAAAAATGTTTTTTGTACTTAAACAAATGAAAAACATTAAAAAATTGAGTAAACATGTGTTTTTGGCCTGAACGTAAGCGTTTGGCACTAAAATTGGGACAGGGCTTTAGGACCCTATTGTAATGTTGTAACATTCAAATGGACTTTTGCAGTGCTCTTAATTTGACTGTTGTTGTGCTCTTAAATTGCTGTTGTATGCTGCTCAATGAAACCTTTCAAAGCGTTACTGACAGACAGAAAACTCTGGGATTTTATATACATGATAAAAAAGATATAGCATAAACAAGGTGTCCTCTTTATAAAATGAATAGTCTTTAAAACATGAAAACTCTGTGGAATCTTTTGCTGGTGCTATTCAAAGAAAACAAGATCACGGTTCTACTTTCACATTGATAAAAAAATATCGATCCAATGCTAATGAATGCTACCCAGAATGAGCCGATTATAAGAAACCGTGCCCCATATATGGGATTAAATTTTAACCATGGTTTTAGTATAATAGTAAAAGAGTTTTCTATAGATGAATCGATCATTTTGACTCAAGAACAACTTCTGCAAATTGGCTATTAGTTTTTGCAAGCAATTTATTTTAAGAATTATGGCACCGATATGTTGATTTTAGAACAGAACGTTCAGTGGGGAGATTGTAGTAAACCGTTTGGAGAAGTCAAGAGAACATATATACTGATTTTTTTTATCATGAAAAATATGAAAACAAAATTTCATTTTTATATAACGCAATAATCTTTTTTTATCATTTTTAATTTTGACTATCTATGAATTGTAATAAGAATTAGTTGTTCAGGACAAAATTTCAGAGACATTTTCGATAAGAAAGTTTTTCTAAGAACAACTTATGCTGTCCATAAAGGCCCATATTGAAAAAAGTAGGCACTGAGAAAATAGCGCTCAAACTTTGAAGTTTTTCTTTCATACAAATGTTTATAATTTTCTATTAGGGGCCGTCCATAAATAACGTAGCATTTTTCACTGATTTTTTACACCCCCCTTCCCTCTCGTACCGTTTCGTCACAAATGCTGATACTTCCCCTTGGAAAATACGTAGCATATCAAGCACCCCCCCCCTTCTTCTTCTTCTTCTTCTTCTTCTTCTTCTTGGCATTGACGTCCTCACTGGGACAGAGCCTGCTTCTCAGCTTAGTGTTCTTATGAGCACTTCCACAGTTATTAACTGAGAGCTTTCTATGCCAAAGTTGCCATTTTCGCATTCGTAAATCGTGTGGCAGGTACGATGATACTCTATGCCTAGGGAAGTCGAGAAAATTTCCAACCCGAAAAGATCCTGGACCGACCGGGAATCGAACCCAGACACCTTCAGCATGGCTTTGCTTTGTAGCCGCGGACTCTAACCACTCGGCTAAGGAAGGCCCCCCCTTTGCATTTTTTATTAATTTTCCTCAGTGATTGGGTTGAAACAAAAAATTAGAATTCAGAAGTTCAATACAAAATTTGATATTAATTACTGACTAAAATGTAAGGATAATCTAATCTAACAGTATGATATACAGTAGCGCTCGAAAGTAATTTGGAAAACAGTTTCAAATAAACACAGTTCCTGTTACATAATTTTGTTATCTAGTTTCATATAGGCTAAATTGTATTACTTTTGCTGTTGTCACCAAGCCAAACAAGTTTACTATAGAAAATGTGAAAAAAAAATTGATTGGATTGATGAAGCTCGTTATTGTTGAGTTAGGGTACAATATATTTTTAGTTTATTTTTAGTTAGAACAAAAATTTCGTTATTAAAGGATTGTTTTTTTTTTTAAATTATTCTTTGTTAGGAAATAGATTTCAATGAAAATGAACAATACAATATATTAATTCGAAATGAATTATTATCCAAATTCAAATCCATTTGGCAATCAGTGGCCAGATATAGAAAAGATTACACTTGATATATTTGGAATGTTTAGAAAATTTTAGCGATTATTATACAAATTATTTATCTCTATTAATATTTCAGCTGAACTTCATTATCTTTCTTCATAATAAAATAAACCTACACAACCTATAATGAAACAGTTAAATAATAAAAAAATATCAAATTACCAAGTTATCAATAAAATTGAATGATAGGGCAATTTCGATATCACTCGAATCTGTTGTCCTCATTAATATTCAGGCTATTCCATCAAGAGCATTGATACATCAAAAAAAAATCGATGAGTTGATTGAGTGAGATCTCCTGCAACATTGAATGCATAATACACGGTATAAATATCTTGTTTCATGTAATATTTGCCGAAAAGAGCATTTTTTATTGTCTTGAAAACGGCTGACTTTATGACTTGTTAACAAATGAGAAAACAATGTACTCCAAGTAGTTAAAGCATTGATTTTTAATTTATTTATTAAACTTTGATTTTGTTTATTTATAAATTTATCAATTAAGACACGAATATAATATAATATTTACATAACCATTTAAAGCTTTGAAAAATCTGTTTGATTGCATTTATCAAGAAAATCTAAAATTTCTCAGATTTCTTTTCAATCTTGATGAAAGCTTACTGTGCCAATGACCATTTTTGCTTGCGTATATCGTGTGGCAGGAACGAAGATGCTCTATGCTCTGGGAAGTCGAGAAAATTTCCAACCCGAAAAGATCCTCGACCGGTGGGATTCGAACCCACGACCCTCAGCTTGATCATGCTGAATAGCTCCGCGTTTACCACTACGGCTATATGGGCCCCGTAAAGATCCCCCTCCCCCCTAAATAGCTACGTCATTTATGGATGACCCCTTACATTTCTTCCTGACATATTTAACACAACCGCATAGCTTACTAATTTTGCTTCTAATGATCAGCAAAAAATAATAAACTTGAACACAATTCACGTTTGCAGCTGAAATTTAAATTAAAACTTCATATGGAGACTGGTATGCCTTTATTTTTCAATATGGGACTGCACCAACTTCATATTTTCCAATACATTTTCAAACAATGTGTGTTTATTTTTATATGCATAATAAAATGCAGATTAAAATAAGTTTTATTGCACTCATTCGATAACTGTCAAGCAATGATACATAGTTTTGACATCATGAATGCTCTAAAGCATGACTTTAAATCGACAATATGTTGAGCATTATTATTATAAGTAAATTTTCTGGGATGTAGAAAAAATATTGTTCGGAAAAGATCTTCACGAGTTTTATATAGTTATGCGGCTTGGCAAACCTCTGAACGAACACCAACACCAAAAAATCCACTTAAGGGTTGAAGAAATCATTTCGTGACGCGTTCACCATTATTTTGCGATTATGTTGTGCACATAAGTTTTTTGAGAATTATTATTTATTTGTATTTGTATTTGTATTTATTTATTTATTTCATCTGACCCTTTTAGTCTTAATGAAAAAGGTTGGACGGGGAAAAGCTTCCTTGAGTCAGCCACATTATGCCGGAAACAAGAAAGCGTAAAAACCCCATATCTTTTCAAAAAATAACTGAGAATTTAAGCTTATGAATAGTAAACAGCAGAAAACAAACGAAAACAATTTAAAACTTATCTCTAAAATAGATGAACTTAAAAACATTTTCGGGAAGTCGGGGTTCATTGATCCAGTTGATACTCGATGTTTGTAGCGGGTCGGTTGGAATCCATGAAATAAAGACAAGGGTATAGCACAAAACTACTGAGTACAGGACTTGGACAGAGACTCACCTGTTCAAATTAGTAGATGTTCATATGATTATATTAGAATATTACGCTGTCGATCGATCAATTCACGTTGTATTCGCCGACAAAATGTTGTTGAGGTGTAGTGAAAGTCGAAGATCGAGTAAAATTCGTTGAACCGCGTGGACATGAAACGTATCGGGTCATGCATGCCATAGTTTGATGATCGGCTACCGAGGTGCAAAAAGTTTCTTGAGCGAAGATTCCGTTCGGGAACATAAATGCCAATTTGGCCTATTATTTCGGGGCTGTCAATTTCTCCGGTAAACAGTTTTGCTACAAAAACCGCCTGTGCGGTCGTACGCCTATGTTCGAGGGTTTCTATACCCAATAATTGGCAACGTTCTTCGTAGGGCGGAAGGTTCGATGGATCGTTCCATGGTAGATACCGAAGGGCATAGCGAACAAACCTTCTTTGGAAGGCCTCAATCCTCGCTATCCAGGTTGCGTGATATGGACACCAAATGACTGATCCGAATTCTAAAATCGAACGTACAAGCGCACAGTATAACGCTTTGAGGCACAGAGGATCGTGGAATTCGTCGGCAATCTTGAATATAAAACCAAGTTGTCTGTTTGCTTTAGCAATCATAGCCGAGTAGTGTTGGTTAAACGTTAAGCGGGCATCCAGTGAGATTCCAAGATCACGAATATTGTTGACGCGTTGGAGACTCTGGCCGTTCATCTTATAATCGTGCAAAATAGGGCTCTTACTGCGATGAAATGTGATTACATTGCATTTGTGAACACTCAGAGTTAGACAATTGTCTGAACACCATGTTTCGAAGCTGTGAATTAGGCTCTGTAGTTGTAAGCAGTCTCTGAAGCAACGAACAATGATATACAGTTTAATATCATCTGCGTAAAATGAACGGCATTCTGGTGGGAGGATCAGTCCAACATCATTGATGAAAATCGTAAACAGCAACGGTCCTAAGTTGCTGCCCTGTGGAACGCCTGAAGGGTTGGTGAAGTAATATGATTCAGCTGTACCAATTTTTACACAAAGAAGTCGGTCAGTAAGATAAGAATTGAACCAGCGTATCATTGCTCCAGACACACCAAGCTTATTGAGCTTTGCCAGTAGAATACCGTGGTCTACACGGTCGAACGCAGCTTTGAGATCCGTGTAAACGACGTCGACTTGCGCACCAGTTTCCATAGTCCTCAAGCACATCGAAGTAAATGGTACAAGATTGGTACATATTGATCTCTTTGGAAAGAACCCGTGTTGATCAGTAGATATATAACTCTTGCAAGCAGAGAATAAGGCATCGTTGACAATAAGTTCGAATATTTTCGAGCAGGCACACAGAGACGTTATCCCTCGATAGTTTTCGATGTTTCGTTTGTCTCCTTTATGTATATCAATTCCAAAAATATGGAAAATCTGGCTTTGGTGTAAAATGTTGAGTGCGATAATTAAACCTTATTGTAATTTCTGTAAATTCCAGTTAGGTACTATTGCATCTTCTTTACAAAAAAAAATATAACGGTAAATGTAAATGACTGCTAATAAGAGCGGTTTAAAATTTAAAAAAAGTTTGAAATTCCAATCCCCATATCTTTCTTAGGGGTCGTCCATAAACCACGTGAACATTTTTCCTGACTTTTCAGTCACCTCCTCCCCCCTCGTGCTTTTGTGTGGTTTTGACGAATAACCCCCCGCTCGCCCAATGATCATGTGTTTCATTTGTTCATGAATGAAACAGAAATTTGAAAAATGGGAGAAGAGATATTTATGAATTGGTTTGCTATTATTAAGCGAAATGTGAGATTATAGTGTGACAAACTTCTGCAAAAATCCCTAACAAAATTAGCTCAAAAAAGATTTGTTTCTACTGCAGTGTTCCTTATTATTGTTTGAGGAATTAGTTTTCACTTAGAGATAATTTTGTATTAACATTACAGTACTAACATGTGGGGAACATTTTTTTTTTTCAAATTTTGTCATAGTAATTTCCATAGAAATCTTAATCGTCTTCTAATCGTTGTTGGTAAAGAAGATATGAAATATTGAATTTTAAAACTTTTTTTTTTTAATTTGAACCATCCGACTGCTAATGAAACCTTTCAGGTTTAGTTGATGGTGGAATTTTCTTTGAAACACAAATGGGTGGACCGTGGTCTTTGGCTAGATACCCCCTCCCCGCTAAATGATAACATAGTTTATCAACGGCCTCTATTTTGATAAGTAATTGTTAAAAGAATTACGGTAATCCAGTTTGCTGTATGCACACTTAGATGTTTGATTACAATATTACATCGTCAAATGAATCGAATCCCACAAACCCTGGGTCTCCTACTTCGAGGAGTCTCATACCGTCCCCAACCATGCGACTAATAGGAGACCAAAATGTAAATAAATGAAAAGTAAATCAATCAGCAAACGTCAACGATAAAATTCTGCTTATAAAGCGCCCGACTGTTATAGTCAAGTGTGTTTATTTGTTTCTCCCTAATATATTACCCAATCCGCACGGCATGAAATTCTATTTCCACTGCAAATGTATAAGTCATTGCCGATAATAAAGATATACAAACATATAGATTTTGACTCTGGTATAAGTAAGAAATTCCCGCAGCACCGCGTTGGTACTTTAAATATATTTATAGAACATATCATCTCACCCCTTCTCGCACTTGGCTGTCCAACGGATGTTGTATTTCGCTCCTCTTGCAGGTTGTCCTCCGTGACAAGATGGTTCCATGTTGTGTGATGTAGAGAACTCTACACATGAAAAATTGTGATAGACGAGTGGTGTGGGTTTATGTTAAAGGATCCGAAGGTCGCGGTTTCGAATCCAGTAACTGTTATTATTTTTTTGTTTTTCATATTTTGGTGTCTAAGGCAAATTTCTTGTGGCGGAGCCTTGGAGCAATCGGGTATATGGGGTAGCTAACAAGGGAAGGTCACGATGTGTTACACGGGGTTTTCAACCGGACTATTTTTGTTGGATTCAACATGTCGAAATGATCTAATCCACCGATGTACTAAATTCACTCGGTCTGAGAATTGTGACACTTGAGCGGGGCACGCTCCCGTACACTCAGGCAAAAGTACTACGAATATCCATTGTTTCCCCTTATGTTTATTTGCCACAAGGAATCGGTATGTATTTCATTAATTCACCTTATGAATTGATCTGAATCATGCCAATGTGGTGTCTTGCTTATTTCATAAAACAGCCTTATGAATATTGATATGATATTTTAAGAATTTCTTCTTTCAGTAGCATAAACTACATTACTTTTTATAACACTAATTATTATTTCTTTATTCATTTTGTATACCTCGTCGACTATACATTCCATTCTGAATTGTTACAGAAAATTTCCAATGCGTTAATTTACTTAATATTAGGTTATTGATTACCTAACGTGCAGAAATTGAATTTCCACCTATTTTGTCATGTTGCTGCTCGAATAATAATGCAGTATTATGCAGTAAAGTACTAAATGGTACTGTTGAATATCGAGCAGTGATGCGGCGAAAAATGAAAATTCGATCTCTAAACATTGGTTAAGCCATTTTCCAAGAAAAAATAGATATTAATGTAATATGCAATTGAATTGAACAATTACTCTCTTTTTAATAATCTGTATATTTGTTCCTTTGTTTTTTTTTTGATTTTCACGATCGTCCATTGCCGTAGTTCTTTCCTCATTTCCTCACTAAACCTCTAAAAAAGTTGAGTGCAGTTTGTGGGATGTCAACGATCATGCTGATCTCCAGTCGACTGTTGTGTCAATGAAATTATACCTGAAAATGAAATTCCGTATTAATTTCAAATCATCAGAAAAATAACCAACTTATTACCTTTTAGAATATTCTAAAAAAAATATGATGCTTCAGTAAATGAATCCACAATCAGCGCCCAATTATGCTTCCATTTGCAAATTTTCATAATAACAACCTTATGAGTTTTTCACACTGATGAGAGCTATGAGCTTCATAAGGCGGCTTGATGAAATTGATATACGTTAATGAGGTATAACATGCTTCGCGATTATGGTTTTCATTGGACTAATATGAAATCTATAACAGTCTTATGAAAGATGATATCATTAAGGAAATGACTAATGACAGCAATGGAAATCATAAAGCTCACAATGAAATTTGTGAACGTTCATTATAATTAACTATGTTATCAATTATGGTTATCATTTCAACGGTATGAAATCCATAATAGCCTTTTAAAATAGGTTTTTATACATTTTTCAATGCGTCATAAGGGAAAATTTATGAAATTCGTTAATTTATTTGCCTGAGTGTATGATCTCCACGTGATCTGGACCCGCTCTAGTGTCAAAATTCTTTGACCGAGTGATTTTAGTACACCGGTGGATTAGACCATATGTGAAACCCCAAAGCCTTTCGGGTGAAGAGCCAGGGAGATGTAGTATGTTGTTAACAAAATGTTAATAAAATCTTAAATTTGTTTTACCAAATTAGGATGATAGTGTTGTCTAACACAGATCACCTAGATATAAGAAATGAATGTAATGTTTGGAATGATACTAATAAAGAAATTAAAAAAAAACATGTACATCGTAATGTTCTGAATGGCTTCAACGGATGACGCATGAATTTGGATACTAGGTTCAAATAATGACTTATTCAGTAGGTACAAGAATGTTAACACTTTTGACCGGGTTAAATCCGCTCGATAAAGGCAATAAATACATTACTTAGAAAAGAGATAACTTAACTTTATATAAAATGAGTAGTAGAAAATCGGTAAAATAGAATGGTGTTTGATTTTCGATGATGTTATTACTTTCAATAAAACTAACATTGTTGCTAAATAAATAACTTTACTAAAGAAAATTGTTTTAAAAAGAACAAAATGTTTATTATTTATGTGTGATTTTTTGTGTATTCATACACTAACAAATGAGGCCATTTGAAATCACAGATCTGACTGTTATTTTTTTAGTTTCAGTTCAGTCATTTAAAACGACAATATTTTCACTTGTCCCACTAGTTTCCAAAATTTTCAATATTTACCTTGAACTTTGGCACAAACATTAAATTTAAATATAGCATAGATTTAGTAGGAAACAATCTGAAAAATATAGTAGATCTTATTCATTTTATTTTTTTTTTAAGAACCCTCTCTATACGATTTCCTTTACCCATTTGTCACACGGTACCTTATTTCGATAGTCACTCAAGCAAAATGATTATCTAAATACAGGGACCGGAATCTATTATGATAATTCGCCACAAGAAATCGGGTTGAATTTCATAAATTTGCCTGAAGAACCAAAAAATAAAAACAAAATATATACTCGCGCTTATTCAGAATCGAACCAAGAACCTACCGATTCATAAACCAGTTCTAACTCCACGAACCTATCGACGGCTTGTTGGGAGAAGTGACAAAAGCAATATATAAAGCGTTTTATATTGCAATATTCATTCCATTCCTCTGACATGTCCACCATCCATTTGCCGCGTTACCATTTGCCTAAGTGTGCGCTTCCGATGCCATCATTCGGCTTCGGATTGGTTGTGCAATTGTGTGGGTCGGGCGTAAACATTTAGATTGCTCGAATTTTCAAGTCCAATGTGCTCGATTTCAATTGACGGGTTTGCCCGTCTACGCTTAGGAGGCGAATCTTACCATCAATAGGTGGATTTAGCACCTAATACGCTAGGAGGGAAATCCGCCATCCGAATTATTTTGGGTGTAGGAAGACAAAAATGATTGCGCCTAAACCGTCAATTTAAGATATATGGTGTCTTCGGCAAAGTTTCTCCATATTTTCTAGACATTTTTATAGTGATGTGAAATTAGGGTGGCCCATATGGTTTACGAGATCAGCTCATAAACTTTTTTGCTGACGCATTTAGGACTACACAATGTTCTAAAATGTTTTAGAACAACCGATTTGGAGCAACTTTGCCGAAAAACTCAAATTTCTATCTCTTATGGTTCGCGAGTTATGATTTTTTTAATAAAAAAATGTTAGGGTGGTACCGAAAAATCAGTTTTTTTTTTTCTTGATAACTTTTAATATGATAATTTCTCGCAAAATCTTTGTTCCGAACACTCTTAGAACTTTTGATTGCGTGACTTTTTGCCGATGAAACTACTGTTCTATCTCTTATGGTTACAGAGTTATAAGAAATTTTCTTCGAAAAAAATATTGTTTTCAAATGCTGATGTCTCCGAAAGGCGCAAACGGATTTTCAATCTTTTGTTGCCATTTAAAAGATTATTTTTCTCTGTTTATGGTGAAAAAAACTGTGAGGATGTTTTTCGTTTGAAAAGATTGACAAAATTTCGAAAACAATATATTTTTTAACCGAAAACTGTCCATAACTTGAACAATAATTGAGTATGATCGTACCTGTCACACGATATACACATGCAAAATTGGTCGATTGACAAAGAGAGCTGTCAGATAATAACTGTGGAAGTGCTCATTAGAAGTTGAGAAGCAAATTTGATGGTAATTATTTGCATTTAAAAATGCGTCATTCTTGGTAAACAACGTCCAAGCTGTCGGGCAAAAGTCCAAGGGTCTCTAAAAAAATAAACTTACTTTTCGAGTCTAGTACATGACTCTGATAACGGCCTTATAGTGGAGGTCAAATTACGCGTATCTGTCAAAAGATACAAACTCTAGTGGAATTAAATGGTACAGTACTAAATTCGGTTTTCATTTATTTATAGGTATTCCACTAAACAATTCGAAGGTTTATTATTATTTTAAATTTTGATTTTTATTCCATAAATTATTTTTGAGAAAAAAATCTTATATACATTCTGAGGATATAAAAAACATAGCAAAACCAAGATGGTTTGGTTGAGACAATTAGTTTTCACACATGTATGTTTACCCATTTTTCTATGACGTAGACTAGATCTTGAAATAAAGCGATAAACGTCATCGTCACCTAATGCTTTGAATCTTAGAGAGAATATTAAGTATTTTTCTATCTCGTACATTGCTTTCGCACCATTTATAAAAAAAATCGTATATATTAATCATATGTAATTAAAGTATTTTTTTTTAAACTCTAATGTACATAAAAAAACACAAAATTATTTCTGAATTTTTGGGTCACCCTATTCCACGAAAAAGCACCCTAATGATGAAATAAAAAATACGGGTCCAAAATTTTTTAAAAAGGCATGACTGGAACAATTTTTTAAAAAATTAAAAAAAATATTTTTTTTTCGAACATTGACCGCCTTGGGGACGGACCAGCACAATTGTGCTGGTCTGAATTTGACCCTAAAATGTTCATAGATTGATAGAATAGCCAAAATAAAGAAACTTTTGTTCTACGAGATGATGAGTTTATAAGGTAAATTTTGAAATAATCACTCAAATATGGTCCGTCCCGAAAGGGATAAGAAATAATATTTAAATGGACAAACTTATGGCATTCTGTCGTTCTGCAAAAATATTCAATTTGATAAGACTGATGTAGAATAACAATTTTCAGTAAAACTGAATGTTTACAAAATATTTCCAAAAAACATTTTTGCAATTTTCGCAAAATTTAACATTTTTAATAAATTATACATTTTTGTTTGAAATATTTTTATTTTTGAGCTAAATAAAGTTCATATTATTTCTAAACTGCGGTGAACATTTCAGATCAATCGGACCACTAGAAGCCGAGGTCCAGACCTCCAATTTTGACCATTTTGTATGAAAAACGGCCAAAAAACTCTTCTCTTAGAACTTCCTAGTGAACCACGTATGGTATAAGAATGTGCATATAAAATCACACATTCGAGCGTCCGAAATCAGAATCGCACAATATGCCAAATTAAGCGTTATCAATGTCAACTAGAGTGTCCGTTTCCCGGCCATTTTGCTCATCCCGGGATTCGGGACAAAAATCTTAGCTTGTCCCGGGAAATCCCGGGATTTATAAAATTTTCAATAAAACTATTTGGTAGAAATGGAAGTACAAATACAACAATGCAATGTTTTTAAATGAAATAAAAAGATAGTGTAGCTTTCCAATAATTATAACAAATCATATTTAATATATGGTTTGAGTACTCTGTTGAAGTAACTTAACAAAAATCAAAACTTAGCATGACTAATTATGGGTTTGCTATGGATTTTTTCGAATTCTCTATAACACTTATGAATGGAAGTATGGTAAAAAAATTAAGTCATAATATTAAATCAATTTGCTTCAGACATTTGAAAACTCATCAAAACTTTAGAACAAAAGAACACAATAAGGATAATTGAAGGTATTGTAAATATCATGGTAAAAGTTAAAAACTGAAAATTATTGACTGATGTTTAGATGTAGTTTCAAATTTCTCAGAATTGGCTTATGAAAATGGCTAATGATGAGCAGAAAAGCACTAAAATTTTACAACTAGACAAATAATTGTTATTTGTGCAACAAGTGGCAAAATGATGATTTTTTCAGCACGAGTCGTACATTAATACGACGAGTGCGACCAATTGCGATATTTAAAGCAACTCGATAAATAACATAAAGAGGCAATCATATATCAATTTGACGACTACCAAAACAATGCTGAAAAGTGCTACTTTTCGATACCGTTATAAGTGCTGAAATGTAGCACTTTTCAGCACTGTTTCTTCTAGTAGGAAAAGTAGGCCATTATGTTGATCAATTTCTTGTTTAAAAGTAGGCTGATATACAACGGAATTGCAAAACAATATTTGTTTCTTACTTGATACATTGGTCTTATCTAGAAAATAATTACTCTTTTCAATTATGCTTTTCTATTTTATCAAATAAGAAAAATGTCATTGTTTTTCATTGAAATTCAGTGGTTTTGAACAAATTCTACGTACATTTCGGGAATCCCGGGATTCCCGGGATGTCAGAACTAATATTCCGGGAAACGGGAAATCCCGAAATTTGTCAAATCCCCGGATTTTTTGTCCCGGGATGGACACTCTAATGTCAACACAAATTGTATGTAAATCCCCAATACGATTCAGAAACGACAATCTGTGTTGACAGCAAAACATGTCGTAAATAGTGCAACAAAGAATCTCGTTAAATTGTATAAACTGACAGATCGTATATCAATCCAGAAAGCATCATATGAAATCGCAATAACAATGATTGCCACCCAAACTTGGTATCTGCTAATGATCGGCCTCAAAGAAGAACATAGCGGGTGTCGCTGAACATGAAACATGCATTAATATTGGCAAATAATCGCAGTTCTGTTATATATACCTTGTTGGCGCAGTGGTAAGGCGCCCGATTCCTAATCCAGAGGTTCCGTGTTCGAGGCTTGCTGCAAACTTTTTTTTTCATTTTCATCCAAGTTTGTTGGCATCGTATATCTGATCGCAGAAAGTCTGAAAAAGTCGTGCCAAGTACGCATATAGCCTCCACTTTGGCATTCTATCCGATTGAATTGATTCATATAGAATTATGTATAACAAAAATTATACCATCCAAAATGTTGACTGGGTTGTGTTGATTTGGTTGAATTTGTGTCGATTTTGATCATTGATTCCTTGACTTAGATAAGGAAATATTCCGAAATTCAAAACAATTTCTCAATGAGAGCCTGTTGTGAAAATGCTTTTTGAATTATGAACATTTGTGATTCTAGCGCCACTCTGTCCGTGTAATCTTAAAATATTCAACAAACAACATTTTTTAATTTTTAGATTTCTCGGAGAAAACTCACTCTTTTAGAAAAGCTCCTTGTTACCTAACAATGTGAAACAGATTTTATCTTTATGATATATTGACTATAAAGCCAATGGCGGCCAAAGAAACTTTATATGAGGAGAGTCGGTCTCCCAAGGAACATTGGAATATCTTCTGTTCCGAATGGACATTTTAGCAGGAAAAAATTGTTCATCTGAGCTAAGTAAATTCTCGATTACTTTTTCAAATCGACGTAAGTAACTTTTATACGGTTTTGAGAAAATTAATTAGGAAAAATCAAAATCTATCTTCTAAAACTTTTTTAAAATGAATCACCTTTTGAACATTTTTTTTGCCGTGTACTTCGCTCAAATTTTGCATACACTCAGCTCACGTTCAAAAACTAGGTAGTTTCTATTATTTCCCACAAAAATAATTATAAGAAAATGATAAGCCGTTTCATTCAGTTACTTTCGACGTTTTTCTACCAGTGTAAAATCGGCTCAAGTAGTGTTTTGTTTTGATTCGTGGTTAAGGCGAAGTAGGCCGTCATTGAAATTTGTACGCGTCGTTAATGATTGTTGCTAATTTATCTCACGATTTCGAATCAAAGAAAATCAGTTGGTTTTGCACTGACATAGCTGAAAAAGTATCAGCATACTTTATGCATGTTAGCGCGTACAGTGATTCTTTTTCAAGTCAATATAAACTATCAAGACCGAGTTTTATCAATTTGAAATGCATGCTGAAAAGTCATCATTGTTGCCAAAACGAATGACGGGCTACTTAGCCTTAAGTCACTTTGTCTCTCCATACAGCGGGGCGGCGAAAGTAGTGGTTAGGTTGCGAAAGTTGAAAATGTTACTTTCGTCGTTTTGTAAATCCGGAAATTAAACGTTCTAAAAGTGAAAAGTTGAGTTGGTACAGAGCGGTACGTATAGATTTCCGCCTGCTTAACACGTAGGATCGATAATGTAAGTTTGTATACTTTTTTGACTTGAGTCTGTATGAATAAGTTTTCGAGAATTGATTCTGAATGTTTTAACTTAGGGTGGATCCGAAAAATCAGTTATTTTGGTCTAACCCTTTTTGTTTTCAGTTTTACGTTGATGTGGTCTTCAGAAGAGTTGTAGAGGAAGTAATGATACACATTTTTGCTGAACATTGCAAGTTTGTATTTTTTTTCACATTTCTCCATTAAGGTGCATATGGAAATGTTGCAGATATAGCTTAAACCTAGAACTAAAACTGAAATAACACGTCTTCCTGATAAATTGAACGTTGTGCAATGATCAATATCGACACAGATTCCAAAAATAGAAGGTTTAAGTCAAAAAATAAAAATAGAATCACGTTTTGATTTACCTTTTCTGGAATGATCAAGAAAATTATTTATCTTTGATCGCATTTCAAGTGTAGGTTTTTGAAGAATACTTATTGACCCATTTGGTCAAGATATTTTTACTTTTTGCTAGGCGGAACGGAATACTTTGCTTTAGAGGTAAAATTTATATTTTCAAACTGTAGTCAGGTTTTGATAGGCAAGTTCATTGTTAAGATCCTTCCTATGTATTCGAATTTCAATAAATATGCTCTTCAGCGAGAGCAAAATGATTTACACGTTTGAGATTTTCATGCTGAAAAACCACAAAAAAAAAACAAAAAATCCCATCGCTTAAAATTTGAAATCTGAGATTTCTCCAACACAACTTTCTATGTTCATTGGAATACAGCAATATACGAACACTAACGATCATCAGTATGTATTTTTGTATTTATACTTACGGAGCTGGTAGCAAGTCACTTTTTAGTGACTTGGTCACTTTTTTCGACCTCGTCACTAAAAAGTCACTATTTTCGTCGTGATCTGCTGATAATAAAATTTTAGGCTGGATTTGGAAAAACTAAGTATCAAGAATATGGATTTCTCGCTAACTTTCTGGAATAATTCAGGTGAATTTCCAACGGAAAATGTAAAAAATTCTGGCGTAAGCTTTGGAGAAAATTCTAGCAAAAAATAGATAGCGATTTTAGGCTGGATTTTCTGGCCGAATTATTCGAATAACTTTTGGCGAAAAACAGGACCACTGACAGACTTGCTAAATAAATTACAAGTGAACTTTCTGCAGTAATCTGCGGTTATATAAGCTTGCTTCCTTAAAGAACCTCATCAAAACTCCTTCGGAAGATAATCCAGAAACGCTTAGGAATGACAACCCAAAAATTCAAAGAGTTTGTCAGAGTTCATCAAGAACGTCAAAAGCAAATACTGATTTTGCTTGAAATAATTTTAGAACTTAGATTAGAAATTCCAACAAGCTATGGCAACATTCAATGGAAAAGATACTGTTTTTTCCACGACTTTGGTCAACTATACAAAAACACGTTTCTATAATAAATGTTTGAACATTGTTGGACATTGCTGCTTATAAAACTCAAGTTTTGCGCAAAGTAAACTTTAAAGTACAGCATCCTTTAAGTATTTTAACATTTCCTCTTCTTTATTCCTATTCTAATTAATAAATAGTGATACCTGTGGCGATTCCTTAGCCAAGTGGTTAGAGTTCGCGGCTACAAAGCAAACCCATTCCCGGTCGGTCCAGGATTCCCTAACGTCAAATCCACCTGTTCATGAATTTCAGCAACAAATATCAATTGTGGTCTAGAGTTACAGTGTATGTGGAAAAATATGTTTAATTTTACAGAAATTCTGCACAAATGTAACCTGAGTTTGTATTTTTGGCTTGTTTTTAATCTTTTGATTCCGCCAGGATTTTCTGTAGTTCGGTTGTTTAGTGATGAAAATTGAACAGTTTTTTTTTTAAACCATCTTGACAGAGCACTTTTTTTTAAATACAACATAATTTTATTGCACCTCAATATCTTAGTGTTCATTTCATAAATGGTTGAAAAAGATTTCAAACCCTAGACTCAATGATAATTCAATTTACATAATGACAGCACGTCCCGAAGTAAAATTTGCTGAGGGGCGATTCAAAAATGATTTACATACATTCTTTTTTTTTGTCAGTAGCGATAGGGGTAGTACTGGCACTCTTAATCTGCCCTAAGCTCCTTCCCAGCATTTGCTTTTATGAGCCTCCCCAGTAAACACAAACTCGTATACGATAGCGCATAAGAGTGCAAATGTGGAGGCGATATACGTACATGCGCCATAAGGATGCGCGCAACATGTACGTATATCGCCTCCACATGTGTACTCTTGTATCCCATCATATACGATGGTGTGTTTACTGGGTCTATTGCGTTCATCACACAGACGTTCCTAAGTAATGTTGCTCAAATGGTCACTGTGTACGCTAGCAGCAATCAGCCCTTGCCGTAGCTTTGCAGTCTAGTAGTTCAAACTACTATCAAACTATGATAAGGCCTGAAATGCTACTAGAGTGGTTAAAGTGAAGAACGAAATAGTTTTATTAAAAGGTCCTCATTCCCCATTTCATTTCATCACTCACTATCGTCACTTTTATTTTCGACACTATTATCACCGATTATCACTCATCAACTTTCGTAATACACTTCAGATATACTTTTCATTATATCACTTTTCACATCACACCATTTTCATATAAATTCATTGTTATTACCATTTACCATCTGTTAGCATTACTAAGTAGTTAAAAGATACTCAATTTAAATGTTTCATTATTTTTGTTGCTGTAGAGTCATTACTATTCAAACAACAATTTAGCACTATCAAGAAAGTTACAGTAAAACAAAATCACTTCGATCCATTCTTCTGCACCTTGCTGTCATTATTAACACTTTTATCATGCATGTTTGAAGAACTAGGCAATAATGTTTATATTGAGAGAAATGATTGCAAAATGTATTATGGCCTTTATTAAATTAGTAGAGTTCACATCATTATACATCATCATTATAATATTTTTAACAAAACTATCAGAATCACTTCCAATTTCATTTTCAAATTTCATCACCATAGATTTTATTATAAAATCACTGTTAGCACCCTCACAATCACTAAATTTAATAACAACGAGTGTTACGCGCAGTTCCACCAAACACCCATTCTTATGTTGCATTATAAAACGATTGATCACATCCGTTCGAAGAGGACCTGATAATATGCCGAAACATATTAACAGATCCTCCGCCTGAATGTAGCCGTTTCATGATAAATAATTTAATAAATCCGTCGCAATGTTGTCTACAATCTAAAACTTACCTTCGGTTTATTACCGTTTTGACTCATATTCCGAACACTTAAGGCCAGCAGTGACTTTAAATGAATCTGAAAGGATTGAAATAGCTGATGCTTGTGATTTTTTTTTATTCCTTGGCAAAGTCTAACTGTTAGTTGTTGGGTGTGCTTATAAAATTGTTTATTTGAACTGTTTTAGTATTTTTACATAATCGTATGGAACAACATTTTGATTCAAATGCCGAACACTGTGTTAATTTTATCTCATATTCCGAACACATTGATTCAAATCCGAACAGCATGAATAAATCGTATTTAAATAAACCATTTTTGCAAATAAATTGATCTGAGCTAGTTTTACTGAACTCGAGCTAGGGAATTATTACAATCTTCAAAGTATAAAATATATTTAAAGGCTTTAAAATTGAATTGCAATTGACAGCCATTTCCTGGTAAATTGGTGACATATTTCAGCGAAACATTTCAACCATTCAAAAACCGACTGCTCTGAATACAGACTCATATACAGACTCGGAATTTGAGAGAAAACGGTACACATATTTGTTAAAAATGCTTCAAGTATGATAATAAATCTTCGAGCTGTTTAGTAGAATACCTATAAGTACAGTTATCTCTCCCTTAATCGATATTCCGTATCTTGAAATCGAGTTAGAGAACCATAGTAAAAGTTGGTTTTCATGGCTAACTCGATGGTCCCTTGGATAGCAGTTGCATTGGTTTTGTGTTCTGTAACTCGATACCTCCCTAACTCGATGGTCCCTTCAATATCGAGTAAGGGAGAGTTGACTGTAGACGTAAAAACCGAATTTAGTACTATACCATTTAATTCCACTAGAGTTTGTATCCTTTGACAGATACGCGTATTTCGACCTCAACTGTAAGGCCGTCTTCAGTGTCGTGTATTAGAAGTCGAGTCTAGTACACGACACTGAAGACGGCCTTACAGTTGAGGTAGAAATACGCGTATCTGTCAAAGGACACAAACTCTAGTGGAATTGAACGATATAGTACTAAATTCGGTTTTTTCATCTACTTGCTTCAAGTAATTTATTTTTTACCTTTACTTCAAAATGTTTGATAAATTTAAACCAGTAATTTCCTCATGAACTTCCTAAAATTTCTATCACTAGTTTGTTTTTCGGAGTTCATGAGTTTGAGTTTAACGAGTTTTCTTCCGACTGAAATTATAAATTTAAAATAGTAACCTATACCAAGCTTATATTCGTCTCGTAAAAAAAATAGAATTGTAATCCCCAATTTGCCCCTTTTTGACCGTTTGTGGCAATCAATATATGTCTTATCCTGGATAGATGACTGTTAAGAAATACAGTTAACTCTCCCTTACTCGATATTCTCTATCTCGCTATTTCCCCTAACTCAATGGAATGCGCGGTCCACTAATCTAGCATACTTTGATCCCTTTGTAAGTCGATACCTCTTCAACTCGATGTTCCCTAATTCGATGCGATCTGTTTCAGTTTCATATGCAAGTTTACTTCTTTAACTTGATATTTCGATGAAAATTTTCAAATATCCTTCAAATGTTATTTAATTTCATAAATATTAAAATGAAAGTTGACAAGCCATTTCAGGGTGATAGAATTTAAAAAAAATGAAAATTATTCAAAAACTGTCGCGTGGATAAAAGTGCTAAAAATTCACTATTGTTAACATTTAAATCACTGTTTTAAATGTACTTTGTCAAAAAATGAAAATTTGAAAAATTGAAAACATATGTGTTCTGTATCTCGATACCTCCCTTCCCTAACTCAATGGCGTTTTTCTAGTTTCTATATTCACTACATATTGGTTGATTAATATCCACATAGAACGTATTTCCATTACTAATGCTTTGAAGTCACTTTTAGGTCACTTTTTGGTCAATATTTTGATCATTTTGGTCAGTAAAGTCATTATATTTTGCTGTCTGACCCCTACCAGCTCTGTACTTAACTAACTGGATTGGATAGAATAAACCAAATAAAGGTCGGAAGCGACGTAGCCAAATTTTTTTTACATTTCAGTGTGTTTTGTACCAAAAATTTGATTCAAAATTTTTCGCTACTGAGTCGCATCATAGGGTTTGTAATCATCAGAATGATGTCCTTTTCCAGAGGCCCTGAATCGGCTCCAGAACGTCCGCGGAAATACTTGTAAATGACCCTATGTTGCAAGAAATTATTCAATATGCATCATTTTATACTCCCGGTGAAAAATCTTGAAGATAGATGTGTGGCATGATATGAATTGATGTCCTTTTCCAGGGACACGGAATCAACTGTAGGATATTCCGGAAGTACTTGTAAATGGACGCAGCACAGGTACAATTACTCAATATGCATTGTATTATATTTCTGTTTTAAAATCTTGAAGATTGATGTGTCGCATGATACGGTTTGTGCTGGTAAAATGTATGCCCCAGAAACAGGTTCCAGGGAATTCGGAACCGGCCAGAATGTTTCCAAATTAGATGAAAGAGTCGGAGTATACTAATAGTTTATGATTAAGTTTTGTAGTAGTTCTGTGTGGTCCGTGTAAAATAGTTATGGAAATGTCTCAAACTGGGTTCCCACACAGGTGACGAAACTTGAATAATGTTGCGGTGTTGTGTCAAAATTTTATTGAAATCGGCTGAAAATTTAATTGTGAAAATAGGCCAGGTGAAATAGAATGAAAACGTATTCTACATGCCAAAATCAGCAGTGTAATTTCTCTATAATTGACGTACTCTAGTCTGTAGATTGAGCATTTGAGGGCATCCAACCAACTAGTTGACATTTCTTCGGTATCCTATACCTTCAGTATTACTCTCCATAGATATATTGCTAATGTTGTCCACTTCCATACTTGAGAAGCTTGACCAGGATCTTGTCCTTCCCGTCAGCCATTTCCACGCGCCACATTTCCATATGTTCGTCTCATGTCTGATGTTCACATCATCCGCGAAGCAAACAAATTGACAGGATCGATTGAAAATTAATAAGCATTGTTTGTATCTCTCTAGGTAAAATGTTCAAGTCAGCGGATCTTCCATGGCTCATCACATTTTTCCAAATGTTTTTCAATGATAAACCTGTCGATTGGTTACTCTCTAATTTAATATACACAAAAGTTTGCAGTATTGAAAAAGATGGGGTAAGTTGGTATAACACTCGTAAAATATTCACTTTCTAATCTAGTCTTATTTACAGAAAATTTGCAAACAAGAAATGACCAAGCTGTGGATTCACTATAAGCCGTCTCTGTTCCAGCATATTGGAACCACGTCTTCTTTGAGAGGTAAGATATGTCACTGACTGCGATGCTCGTGAATAATGTTAATTCAATACTTTTATACTACACATATAACAATAATTTGTATATATTATGGAGTGCTGTCAATCAGTGACGTAAGACCTTTTCAAAGTTTCGGTTTCATATGTTTATGTTTTATTGATACAGTTCAATTTTCAATAAAATGAAGTTCACCGAAAATTCAGCTTAATTATTAATCGAATTGGTTAAAAACCATATTTGTTCAAAGTAGCACAGTTTGTTTCAGTTAATGATACAACCATTATAATGTATCGTTGCCAATAAACATATTTTGTTTGTTTTTTTGCTTTATCGCTGGTATGTAACTAGTGAGATGGATTAACAATGTTCTTCTTCTTTTTTTCTTCTTTCTTCTGTCGGGTGTGGGATCACTGCGTCCATTTTTTAGGACTATTGTGATATACCCTATTACTCTATGTACACAATGTTTTCCAGTAGCAAATGTGCCTCCGGAATACTTTGCGCATTTGACTGAACTTTGAACCATCTGCCATTGATGGGCAGAAGTCCTAGGTTGCAGTGTTGTAGTTCCCCCAATCTGGCGTGATCAGCCTAATAAAGCTAACCACCTCCCTGGGGGATGCGTTCCAAATATCAGCTGGCTGTAAGTAGTGCTTGCCAAATATTTTGAACCTACGATGGATGTGTGCACTGCAAGAGCAGAGAAGGTGTTGTGAGGTTTCGTCCGTCTCGTCACAGAAACGGCAATTTGTGTTTTGGACGACACCGATCTTGTATAAGTGGTATCTGCTTGGGCAGTGACCAGTTATTAGACCGATGTATGTTCTGAGATCCCTTTTGTTGAGACCTATAAGTTTTTGTGTTTGTGTTTTGTTTATTGTTACGAACCTTTTGGACTGATTCGCATTGGAAACTGTATTCCAATTTGATTGAATTTGACCGAACAACCAGTTGTTCAATTCCGTGTTTAATGCAGAGTTTGAAATGCCAAGGAATGGCTCTGGACCAATGAACATATTGGTTGATCCATTCCTTGCTAGCTGATCGGCAATTTCGTTACCCTCTAGACCCAATTTAACAATGTTAAATTAATTAATTCCAGGAAAAGTTCAAAAACTAAAAGACAAACAGTTTGGGAAGATACCAACGTTTTACCCGCATAATAATCCTCCGGCTGTTGTGAAAACTGGTATTCAGCATTATAAAACGTACACAATCCAAAAAGCCTACACTGGAGAGAGCTTTTTCTGGGGCCTAATGCCACAACCTGGCGATCTGATTGAATTCAAGTTCAAGGATCCAGTTGTTTTGAAAAGGTAGTAAGATAACTATAGATATTCTTCGTGCTGTGTTACAAAACATGCTTTTTATACAACAGGTATCTTTTTCGAAGCGGTAACTATGAACAGCCATCGGACCGATTTTATAATACGACGATAGAGGTTCTGCCGGTCAATTTGTCGGAAGATTCGCCAGTTTGGAGCACTTTCAACACAACCAACGATGGCTACTTGGTCATTGGTGCATTCAACGATTTTGGCATAGCCGAAGGTGTAATAGATTCTAAAATTGGCGAACTAAAAGAGTTGCGTCTGCATGTCTACAGCGATAGCCAAAATTGGGTTATTCTGCGAGAGGTATTGTACATTGTATTCTTGACATATACTAATCCTTTGACTAACATATTTCTCTTGCCCTTTATTAGATACTATTGCAAGACGTAACGGCTCGGTGACGAAAGCGTTACCGTATTCTAGTCCACCCAAGTAGCGTAAAACTAGAAACTAATCGAGGTACAGCAAAGAGAAATCAAAAGAGTCTGAAGAAACTTCAACAAGATATATCATCGCATCAGTTACAAAGAAATAAGGTTTAAACGAGATTGGTAAGAAAGAATAACTGTGAAATGCATTAGGTTATGACTTTTGTAATGTAAACGACACAGTAAAATGCTACAATAAAGCTACCATGATTGTTGAGCGGTAAACAAGCGTTACACTAGCAAGCTACTGCACAAATATAGGCAAACATGTGTCATTATGCTAAATGTCAAGTTCCAAGCAGAATAGTATAAGAGTATTGGACAAAAGTGTATTACTGTGAATGTTATTGTTATTGCAGCAAAAAAAGCGATCTATGTTACACATATTAGTGTGAAGGATTTCACATGGAATTCTAACGACTAACATAGTTTGTAATATTGCGCAAATGCTTATTTATTAAAATATTGTCCATGTGAAGCTGTTCGTAATTATTTTGTCCATATACACACACGAAGATATGTGCAACATTGTGGTGATTGAAATATTCCTAAATTATTAATGTAAATTTTCTAGGTTTGTAATAACATTGGCCATCCACTTTCGAAAACAACGTGTTCAATTATTCGAACAAATGATATCACATCCCCATAAGTGATTTGATTCTTCATCATCATTTCATATACAAATTAATAACTCGACTTTACTGCCCATAACTGCATATTTGTAACATTCGACAAAAGTAGGCATTGAGTAAATGGGACACCAAGTTTGCATTTTACTGCAGTATGGGAGTAAACTAAAATTTCAAAAAATCAAAAATTTCAAAATAGCATATTTGAGGCTTAAATTTTGTACAACTCATATCGCATATTCAGTGAATAGTCAGAAAATAATTCCGATAGAAATTTCGTTGCCATTGCTGAGGCTCATGTATAATCTCAATGTGACTGTTATGCGGTTACAATTGCCAACGGGACAAAACAACTTGGTATTTTTTTCGAATTTTCTAGAACAATCGCACAGTTGATCGAAAGTATTTATCATTTGATGACTCTCCATGGTATTAACTCCAATTTGTCAAAAATGTCGAATGTGACTGTTATGCAGTTTTGGGCAGTTTACTTTTTGGACAAATTTCACTTAACAACTGAACTGCCGTTCTACGCATATCTGTCCCGCGGTTCATAAGGTTTACATAGAACATTGGTCAAGTAGGCGTAGAAGGGCAGTGAATATGTTAGCAAACTTAAAAAAAAAGTGGAATATGCAAATAGTTATTTATGCAACAAGTTGCAAAATGATGATTTTTTCAGCACGAGTTGTGTTCTGGTGCGACTTCCCAATGCTACACATCACACCCGACAGCGCAAATACCTTGCGCTCAAACGTCACCACCTTGCACGGTTATTTTTTGTTTATTCATTCTTTCTACAAATCACAACCTAACAACAAGTGAAGAAAAAAGTTATTAATAAAAGTTTGATTTTTTCGGAGGTAACACGCGGTTTTTTCCTCTTCTCCGGGTTCCGTCGGGAGTTACCGTTCATCCGTACAAGTTGTACATTTATTATTTATTATTATATATGGATAAATATAACGAGTGCTGAAAAAATCGAGTTTTGCAACGAGTTGCATACAACATTTTTTGCTATTTCGAAAAATGCCGTTTCAACTGGATGAACTCTAAAAGCACAAACTAACATTTCAAGAGAACCCACATGGGCATTAAGGTGGGACAAAATTTAGATTCTCGCTCCAGTCCACTTTTTGGATTGCATTTGGGTCCCATAACAACTGTGCAAAATTTCAGCTTGATCGGTGAAACTATATTTTAGCGCCAGCCGTTCACAGTTTGTATGGGATTTACTATGAGAAAACTTACTTTTGCAAAGAAAAATCGCCAGAGGTTTCCCATTGACCTCTAGAAAAATTCCGAACGCAGACCTCGATAAGTAATTTTACCCTGAAGAATATTGCCGAAGACCGCGAAACAATCCGACACTTGTGAAGAAAGTTATTCAATGAAAACCTATTGGCAAGACGACGTTGATTAACACGTAAAGGAATAACAATAATAACAAAATCGGGCGAAATTTCCGAATAGTCGATGCTTAATATTTTTTTTCACAAGCATCGGATTGCTTTGCGGTCTTCGACAATGTTGTTTATCGTAAAAATACCTATCGAGGTCTGCGTTCAGAATTTTTATAGAGGACAATGGCCGATCTCTGGCGATTTTTATTTACAAAAGTAAGTTTTCCAATAGTAAATCCCATACAAACTTTGAAGGGCTGGCGCTAAAATATAGTTCCACCGATCGAGCTGAAATTTTGCACAGTTGTTATGGGACCCAAATGGAGTCCAAAAAGTGGACTGGAGCGAGAATCTATTTTTTTTCATATAACCGTGTCCCAGGCTAATGGGCATACAGCCATGCGTAGTTTCATTTCAGTATTTTTCAATCACGTAGGCTGTGACACAGTAGTACCCATGAATGTCACAAATTTTCTCGCTCCCATCGGTAACATGCATATCTATGTTCCCTTTTAGAGGAATGAACAGGTAAGAAAGCACAGACATAAGCTGACTACAAATGCTGGACGATCCGATCCCACATTAGAATCGCCAACCTGTGCCGGAGTCTGATCGCACAACGGCTCTAGTGAAGTGACTCGCCGTGAAAACCAAATGGAAAGTCACTTTCCTCGAGTCGAGAATTGTTACCTCGCTATAGGACACCGAGAATTCTCACCTCACGCCAGACGTAGAATAAACTCAAGAATCAGATGCAATTGTGCTTATTCTGTGCGGCATGTAAGGAAAGACGAGTCGGTAACGTGTCGACTCGCTTCCATTTGGTTAACATTATTCGCCTCACGTCACCCGAGGTGAGAACGACTCGTCTCGATTCACACGCCGCGCAGAATAAGCATGGCATGAAAAGAATGGGACATCGGGTTATTTGGTTGACGCCTACAAAAACAGTATCAAACAGAGCTACTTTTCAGCACCGAAAAGAGTGCTTTCAGCACTGTTTCTTTTGGTAGGAAAAGTAGGCCGTTATGTTGACCAACTTCTCAATGCAAAGTTGATTGATTTGCAACGGAATTGCAAATAAAAAGAATTTTGTCACACATTTGACATATCAGTTCACCGCGGTACTTTAACATGTTCATTTTATATTCAACTCAACCGTGCAATATCCACCATTTGATCATTCGAACGCAGAGTATGCCAACATTTGAATGCTTGTCTTTACAAAATCGAAATGCTGCTCCGATATTGATAACGAATTGCCTCTGGAGAGGAAGACAGCGAAAATAGGTCTGATCATTAATTCTACCAAAATGAAGTACATGGTTACAGATAGAGATAGAGGTAGGTCTAGTGGTGTTGATTCTGAGATAGTATTCGATGAGGATGTGTTTGAAGTTGTTGAATAATTTGTTTACCTTGGAACACTTGCGGCATGTGATAATGACGTTTCTCGCGAAGTGAAAAGACGAATTGCGGCAATGAATAGCATCTTTTAGGGATTACTTAACCAGCTTATGTCCCGCAACTTGCAAACGATTAAAAACGCCCTGTAAAAAAATGATTCTACGGGCTCGAAGCGTGAACGTTGAAAGAAACAGACCTGAAAGCCTTCGGTTCTTTCGAGCGTAAAGTGAATATTATAAGATGCGAATATTATAAAGCGTGTGAAATACGCAAGACTTCTATAGACTGGTCACTGAGTGTGAATATTGGAAAGAAGAATTGCGAAAATAATATTCAGCAGGGAACCAGGTTTTTGCAAGACGCTGGCTGTACGCAGTGAAAGAGGATCTGGCGACCACAGTGGCGTACCCAGAAAATTATTTGAAATTTTTCATTTGACTTGGTACTTAAAATGAGGTGACATTGGTCAATTGAATAGCACTGATCAATGTAAAACTTTTCATATAGCAATAAAATAATCTTATTAAGTTGAAAAATGTCTATACTGTTGCGTACCTAGATATCGCAATGTAACTCATTGATATAGATCAAGGGAAGAAATTCAGCGATAATTCATACCCGTAAATTTTAACACTTCAGTCGTCGCGCTGTTGTATTGTGTACAACACTGTTGAAAAAACCTCGCTTTTCGTTCACAACAGTAGCGTGGTGGTTCTGACGGTGGCAAACCGCGCGACGACTGGAAGGTTAAAGGGGGTGGATGGGTGTGTGTCTTCATGATGATACAACCCATACACCATTCTTACGATAGAGTGGGTGGGTGTCAAAAACGGGCATTTTTAGCGTTATGAAATTTGTGAATGAATTCTAAAGTGGAGAGTTTAGTGACGATCGGCGAAAGTGTACTTACCGCATGGCGAAAATCACGTGGAGCGCAGAAACGGAGTGCGGTTAAGGGTTCCGGTCATTTGGCCGAATGCCGTTTGGCCGAAAGGGTCATTTGGTCAAATGCCGTTTGGCCGAAATAGGAAATAGTAGTGAATTATATTTAGCATGTTATTGTAGTTAGTTTCGAAGCTAAATCCCTGCTAGCGGTAATAACTGCCAGCAGAAGTTTTTGCATTGTGTTTGTAGTCAGCTTTTGACAGTAACTAAAACGGTTCACGACTTATTAGTCCTGCTGCAGGACTGGATTGCTTCGATCCCTCGTATCGTATTAAGTAAATTATTTCATAATTCTAGTCTAGGACTGAGACTGCCCCGTTGTTTTTCAGCCGATAACCTTGACGATACAAATGCCAGTGTTACCAGTATCCTTTTTGAGCAAATCTTGTGAACAAATTCAAATATCAAGGTGCATAATCTGATTGTTTCTTGCACGCTTCATTTATTACTGCAATAGAGGATGTTATATTTTTTTAAACTCAGGTTAAAATTCAAAACCGGCGATATTTTTAGAGAAAATTGACACAATTTCCATAATATTGTTCTCAATTAGGTATTTTTTATATGTTTTAGTATTGTATGAACACACGCTTTGAACTTATCATCGAATACTAATAGGTTTGAAACAAAATGATTTTATGAAAAATTTCCAAATTTTTGATGCAAACTCTAATCTATGAACTAGCAACACGGCCAGGCTAGCAACAAAGTGCCCTATTGCAATCCAACTCAACGATGTGAAAGTAGGCTTTTGCCAAAACGACCAATGAGAAAAGGGTCTTTTTTGACAGGCAATTGGTTTCGTTTTTGTACTTTGACCTGTCACGTCTTGTCTTAGATTCTAGTAACCGCAAATTTTGTCTTTTTCTTTTCATAACGGAGTAACTGTGAGATTTTTCCACGTAATTGTTCATCGAGTCACTCGGTTTACTCCTCTACGCAAGCAACGGTGCAGAGCTCTGTTCACACGTTGCAATCCTAATATTTGAGGAGAAACAGAAAGAACAGCCTATGATCAAAAGAAGGAAAATCTCTTATGAAAATTTAAGCAAGTGCGATGCAAACAATTTTTGTATTAGTATAACAACAAAGAACTGCCGATGATTTAAAGAAGGTAAAATTCCCAATTAACACTTGTCCGCCTAAGATATTCGTCACTTACACGGACGACGAAGCCTCAAAATCAGTTGGAACGCTAAATTCAACCCACTATATCTCGGCTGTCCTAAGCCCGATTTACAAAATTTTGGCACCTACAGAAATGTATGGGCTTCTAGATTCATGTCAGATTTTTGAAATATTTTTGGGAACTACTGTTTGATTTGTAGTACTTAAAACACCGGAGCAAGTCCTAAAAAAATTCTAACCGGCGGTAATTTGTAGATAACTTAGAATCTATCGCGATAACCTATAGATTTTTTTATTGTATGATAATCGTATTAGTGTAATCTAACAATTGGCATTGAATTTTTGATTGTTAGCCGTTCAAAGAACTACAATATATTCACACAGGGTGTCGACTACCTGGAAAAACCTGGAAAGTCAGGGAATGTCAGGGAATTCAATGTTTGACCTGGAAAGTCAGGGAAAGTCAGGGAATTTCACTTGAGGTCAGGGAAAAAATATCAATACTACAACATCAAACGAGTTGATTGTCTGAAATGATATTGTCAGGCTAAGTCAGCAATACGATATATGGAATAAAGAGGGTAATGAATTTTTCAAAATCGCAGTTAACCATTGAGGAAATGCTCTTATGCATAATAGAGTAAACTGTACTTTACTGCTTATATTTATCCTCAGAATTCAATTTTTCTGAATTGAAAAGCATGAACAGTACTCTCCGAACAACTTCTTCTAATAGGCGTGGATTGCTTTAAAAATATTTTGTTGTTAAGTTTCCTAGATCAACTAATTGCCTAGTTTGGCGCATTTAGCACAAAATCTTGAAAAAAAAATGCAGTTCACTACATCAAATTGTATCAATCCTTACAAGTTTGCTCAAAATATCGAGTAGAACTTGTAAAACTAAGTATAGAGAAAAACCAATAAGGATTCTCGTATTTAAGTGATGATGAATAAAAGCCGTATCTCAAATTTTTAGGATCACAAATCTGATGAATCAAACAATAATTTATTTAAAAAAAAAAATGGTTGGTGGCTGGTGGTGATCAATCGATCGTTTTTTCAACTCTTAACACTGTTTGGTTTTCTAGTTTTGTGTTCCTGATGATGGTACAATTTTTCGGTTCAATGTTCTGCATGAGAAAATAGAAAAAAAAAATTGTCGAAAGTACGTATGTTTCAGATATTAGGATATGGACAAGATATTTCTTGTTTTTTTTTTTTTTTGTTTCAAGTTATTTCTGGAAATAGTTTGTTCAGATAGTACCGCCTTTCTTCAGGATTTTTATCAGGAGCTTTCTTATAGATATGAGCAGTTTTTTTTCTTACGATATACCCAGAAAATACTCTAGAAATTCTGAGGATGCCTCTCCAAATTTCTTGATTTATTTTAATCCAGAACTTTATTGAAAAGCAGAAATTTCAGGAATATTGTTTGAAATAATCTTCTCAACAAGCTGTTGAGAACCCAACCCATCAAATTTTCAACGCGAATGGTTGTCAGGTTCTCTATATCTGTGAGCTTGAAAATTCGAAATTTAGCTTTGTTGATAATTGAATTGAAGATACAACGAAGCCACATCTCAAATTTTCGAGAGCATAAATCTTGTGGACCAAGTAATCCTTCGCTCTGAGAATTGGATTGATTGATCATCATCAGCGTGTGACCAATCGATCATGTTGGGAGCATAAACAGCTGTTTGGTTCTTTAGATTTGTGCTTTTGAACATTTTAGGTGTTGCTTCGTTGCATCTTCATCTTAAGAATACTTAGATAAACTCCTTGAGGAGAAAACCTAGGCGTTATTCATATCGGAATCCTAAAATCATACCTAAAATAAATTACATTTAACTAATCATCGTGAAGCATTATTAAAAATATTCTAAGAAAAAAAATGAATACATTTTGGGAAAAACTCTATATGATTTCTGAAAAATATTTTTAGACGTATTCTTGAAACAATCCTGAAAAATCCAAATTCTATTCTTAAAGAAATTCAAGATTGAAAGAAATACTCTTACAATTTTTAGGAAACCCTGAAGATAAGAAGTTTTTAGGGGAAATCGTCATGGTAAAGTATTGAAGGAATATCTGTAAAACTATGTTTAAGAATTTCAAGAGGAATTTCTAAGAAATCTATGTGGAATTTCTTGAAGCCATTCTCCAAAAAAGTTTTTTGGCATTGGCTAGAATTTTACCTGGAAAAAGTAATAACCAAATTGCATGATAAATTTCTTGCACTTAAAAAGCATGGTGGATGATCGTTGCTTCTTATATAAAAAAGTTGTAATAAGGTATAATCAGGAAAGGGTCCAGAATTGTCGTTTATGCCTGAAATTTGTGAAATTATATTTGAAGTAGTTCAGTAGCCGAGTACATCTTTGATCAATTGCTCAGTTTAATCATATCAACTTGAATAAACGCTAAAAAATGTGTTCTGACAAATATATTTCAGTAAAGTAATAGCTTTTCTTCAGTTTATTCATACGACCTAGTATGAATAAACTGAATATTAGTATGATGTGTATGTGAAACTTCACATCATGCAAATTTTCGGATATGTATCTTTCTTGGATTACTAATTTTGGTTCAAATTAATTAATTGAGTGGCCTGGAATTTTTCTGGAAAACGACTGGAAGGTCAGGGAAAGTCAGGGAATTTTATTTCCAATATTGAGTCGACACCCTGTCACAAAACTGCGTAGAATACAGAAAAAATACATTTTCAATTATAACTTGAAATTTATCGCGATGACCCAAACATTTTATGATCTTAAAATATACTCATATTTAAGGCCATCAAATTTGCAGAACACTGATAATAAATTTCTGTTGGAAAAACTACAATATTTTCACAAAATAGTAAAAAATACAGGAAAATACAGGTTTTCTACAGTAATTTCATATTTATCGCAATGAGTCATCAGTTTTATAATTTTAATCTCTTTGTGTGTTCATGAGAATCAAATTTTCTGAACATCGTTGATAGCTGTTTGTTCAAAGAACTATAATACTTTCACAAAATCTTGTATAAACAGAAAAATCTTAAATTTCTGCTGCAATTTATTGATTGCCTCTAGATCAATTAAAAGGTTTGAAGTATTTATAGAAAATTTTTGATGTTTTTTAAAGAACTACAACAGTTTCACAAAACTATGAATCATACAGGGAAATTACGATCCTAAAAACAGTTTGAAATTCATTGCAATGATACATGTATTTTGTGATTTTAAAATATTGTCATATTTAGGGTTATCAAGTTTTCACAATATAAGCGATGAAATTTTATTGAAAGAACTACAATATTTTCACAAATTACCATATAATTCAAAAATATTCTGTTGCTACCGAAGTTTGAACATTTTATCATCTATATAATTTTCTAAATCGTTGTGTATCTATATATAAATAAAAATGGAGTGGTGTTTGTATGTCACGAAATGGCTTGAGAATGGATCAACGGATTGACGTAACTTTTTCATTATTGCAATCGACAAGGGATGTGACGTGTTCGAGCGAGGTAAAGGTTCGGGAAAGTCTCTGGAATAATCAGGAAATTGAGAGAAGACTAATGTGTCATTTGGTATGGTTGCATGACGTTTTACGACAGCCTACTTGATGGCAAGACGAAGTTTGCCGGGACCACTAGTTTTCAATAAAAATAAATGTGCCCAAAATTATTAGAAGCTGTTTGTTTGTTTGTTCTTTTGGAATATTGTAAAACTTTCTAATTATGAAAACATAACCCAATTACTGAACTGAAGCGGAAATAAATCTGAGGTACATTCGATTTGCATAATCTGCTGATTCAGACATAGCGTGATATATTCTAGCAATATTAACAACTCTCAAATGAAGTCGTCTGACTTTATTTTTATGTGGTAAAATTATTCTTTATATTATAAACACAAGACGCCGTGAGCGGCTATTGGATCAGTAGGTATTTTTTATGTTTCAATAATCGTTAATTCAAAAATTATTATGTATACTAATTCTTTTTGCTGAAGTAGGTATAACTTGACCATAAAAAATAGCAGGATAAATAACGAAATTCTAATTATGTTATGCTTTTTATCCAGTATGTTCGTCACGAAATCTGTACCGTGAGCGGAATAGGAACACTTAGATGCAGTAACAGTTCCATTAAATATTTTTTATGAATGTTTTTCAAATAATTTCTATATTAACGCTGATCATCTATACTTGGAGCTACATTGTAACATAAAAAAAGTATTGATCGACTCAATAGTTATATTAAAATGAACCTTCGAACACCTTACTTCCCTTAAATGAGGGGAATATGGTGTACATATGGTACTCTATTTCTTTTCCCTGCAAAATAGGAAAATTACGGTGATAGTAAACAGTACGATGTGGTTAAACATTAAAATATCTGTAAGTTTTCCATAGCAATAGGTAAAGAAAGTTTTTTACTGCATGCAACATTCTATTGTGATTGTAGTTCTTTTAAGAATAAAATGATAGTATTTTGAAGCAGTTTTTTTAAGATGTGTCATGTTCAAATATTATTAAAGTAAAGCTGGTTGAATCGATTCTTACTGTTTAACTTACTACATGGTAGTTAAAAGTATATGCTATTAGTACAACATAAAAATGGATCTGAAAAAGTGACATGAAAATGGGTTTTCAATCAAGCCCTAGCTGAGACAGTGGTTAGGGTAACTGCATATTTGAAATATTTACCTTTATATTTTTATTCTTAATTCTTATTAAAGGTTATTAGATAGATGGCATCAAACATGTTCTTGTTTTTTATGAGAAAGTTTTGAACCATAAAATATAGGTCAATGCGTAAAATTATTAAATAACAAAAGAGTTCTTAGTTTTGAATAAATTATTTATTGAAAATATTTTAGTTCTTTGAACTAACACGTATCAATTTACATTTATATTTTTTTTCTCGTGAATATGAAAATGGTTTGAATTAATAAAATAAATGCGTCATCGCAATAAATATCAAACTACACTACATATGAGAAAATTTATTTTTTTATTTATTATTTATTATTTTAAACTATCGCTGAAACTTTTTTTTTCTGCCATATGCTACGCAGTTCAATATATATGTTGTAATTCGTTAAATGTAAAAATTACAATGAAAAATGTTTGATAATATAAATTCGAACTTCGAAGTTCCAAGTTGTGTACAAACAAACGCTAATTTTTTTAAACTAGCTCCAGTGTTTGTAGTAGTTCAAATCAAACAATAGATTCCAAGCACATTTCTATAACCGCACATGAATCTACAAATAAGGACAAACTAGGGTTGAAGCGATCAATTTTTTTCAATACCGTCATCCATGTAAGTAAAATATCATTAATTGCGTTATTATAAGTAAATTAAAAAATGATGTCATTGCGACAATAATGGATTAGCTACAATTTGTAATTGTAAGCCTCAAATATGAGAATAGTTAAAAACCACAAAATCTATGGGTCGTTGCGGTGAATATGAAGTAAGATTGTTGAAGGTATTTTTTCTGTATTATTTACAATTTTTTTGAGAATGGTTTAATGCTTTGGAGAAACTATGAAATTTGCTCAGTTAATTTATGGTTTATAATATGAAAAAATATAATAAAATCATAAAAATGATAACGCTTTGCCACAATTATTATATTGCAACGGAAATCTGATATATTTCTATTATAATACATAATAATATATGATTTGTGCAAATATTATAAATAAATAGAAATTGGTATATTATCAATTTTGTAAACTGTTTGTCGTGCTTTGAAAACAGAAATAATAACTGCTCTATTTTTTATATTTATTACGTTGAGAAAATTTCAAATCGTAAACACAACTACTATGAAAACGCAACCATAGTCAGAGACTGTTCTGTATTATTCGTGATTTTGTGAAAATATTGTTAGTTTTTAGAGCAAATAGCCATTATAATTGTTGAGAAAGATTGTTTTTTTTTCAAAACTCAATAACGGTTTTGAATAATAAAATCAATTAGTCATCTTGAATAATATGAAACAAGAGCAGAAATAGTATATTCTTGTATTACATGGTATTTTGTGAAAAATTGAAGTTTTCTAACGAAATTTCATCGGTTAATTTATACAAGCTTACCAACTCTAAATGATAACATTTTATTCAACATTTTCAAATCATAAAATCCATGGAACATTGTGGTCAATTTCAGGTTGTTATTACGATCTAACTTTTCTGGTATTTTCCATAGTTTTGTGTAAATGTTTTAGTTCTTCAGAAATCACCAAAAATGTTCTGTAGATATATCTTCTTCTTCTTTCTGGCGTTACGTCCCAACTGGGACAAAGCCTGCTTCTCAAATTAGTGTTCTTATGAGCACTTCCACAGTTATTAACTGAGAGCTTTCTTTGCCGATTGACCTTTTTTGCATGTGTATATCGTGTGGCAGGTACGAAGATACTCTATGCCCTGGGAATCGAGAAAATTTCCTTTACGAAAAGATCCTCGACCAGCGGGATTCGAACCCACGACCCTCAGCATGGTCATGCTGAATAGCTGCGCGTTTACCGCTACGGCTATCTGGGCCCAGCTATATACACTGTAAACTCGACATTACCCTTTAATGTGGAAAAAATACCCATTTTTCCTTGATATATGGAAATGTCAAAATAAAGAGTACTTTCAAATTTGGAAAACAGGGTATTTTTCTCCCATTTCGAAGTTCGAAGCATTTACCCATTAAAGGGTGAAAATTTTCTTGAAAGATTCAGATGAATCATTCATGGCTTAAGAGGAGGAAAATAAAGGAAAGAGCATTAGAGATACTGCCAAATGTAAGTAATATTACTGAATTCTAAAACAATAAGTCCTAATCGCAAAAAAAATATTGTTTTCAGGAAGCGTTTCGGATCGAAGGCGAACTTAGGAGGCAACAAATCTCCCATTACCAGATCTCCTGCTTTTTCCACGGGAATACCTGCAATGGGACTACATTGACCAGCCCTCAAGTAACCAAATGATGCAGGACACAACCCTAAGAGCGACATTTCCGGATTTGCTCTAAGCTGACGAAATTTACCAGCATTTATCAGGAAAAGGATACCTCCTTCGAAGAGGAGAAGCTCAATCTAAGTTTTTTTTTCAAATAGCATTCAATAAATATCTACATATAATTGAGCCTAACGTATAGAGTTTGTTATTTTAATTTATAATTAAAATCGTTTTAAAAGTATGAAATTATCAACAAATTAAACAGAGTGAATTTTACCCTCTTTGCTGAACAACTTATTTTGAATAAAGGGTAAAATTTACTCGTTGATTTGACGTACAAGCCCTTTACTCTTTAATGAGTACAGGCCCTTTACTCTTTTTATGAGTTAAACTAGTTTCTCTCAAAGTGGGTACTTTTTTACCCTTTAAAGGGTACTTTGAGCTTACAGTGTATACTTTTATATATAATTATGCTCCAAACCCTTAAAATGATATGGTCTGGAGGCAATCAGTTATTTGCATTTGGCTGACAAAACGTCGAAAAGTGGGAATTGGAAGAGAACGAAATGATCTTGGAAGAATTATTCTCTTCCGAAAGAATAAACAATTCGATATTTTTTTCTTTTCGATGTGTTATTCCTTTCGACGTTTTGACATTCAACGTTTGTTGTGTTTTGATACGTTCTACCAATTTATATATGAATCTGAAAAAATTTAAACCGTGGAGATTATAAGAAAATGCGGCAATTTCGAAATTACAGGAGAAATTTTAAATGTTTCTGTATTATACATGATTTTTGAGCACACTTATTTTTCTTGAAAATTTACAACAATTTAGAAAATTATACAGATGATAAAATGTTCAAACTTCGGTAGCCATAGAATATTTTTGTATTATACTGTAATTTGTGAAAATATTGTAGTTCTTTCAATAAAATTTCATCGATTATGTTGTGCAAACTTGACAACCCTAAATATGAGAATATTTTAAAATAAAAAAACCCATGGATCATTGCAAAAAAATTCAAACTGTTGTTAGGATCGTATTTTTCCGATATTATTCACAGTTTTGCGAAAATGTTGTCGTTCTTTGAAAAACATAAAAAATGTTTTAAAATATGTTTATTTTTATATCTCACAATTGAAGCATTGTCTTGAAATTGATAAGGTCTAGAGACAACCAATAAACTGTAGAAGAAATTTCAGAATTTAATACAGAAAATTACAATTCACAAAGATTTTGTGAAAGTATTGTAGTTCTTTGAAAAAACAGCTATCAACGATGTTCAGGAAATTTGTTCCTCATGAACATACAAAGAGTTTAAAATTATAAAACTGATGACTCATTGCGATAAATATGAAATTACTGTATAAAACCTGTATTTTCCTGTATTTTTTACTATTTTGTGAAAATATTGTAGTTTTTCCAACAGAAATTTATTATCAGTGTTCTGCAAATTTGATGGCCTTAAATATGAGTATATTTTAAGATCATAAAATGTTTGGGTTATCGCAATAAATTTCAAGTTATAATTGAAAATGTATTATTTCTGTATTCTACGCAGTTTTGTGAATATATTGTAGTTCTTTGAACGGCTAACAATCAAAAATTCAATGCCAATTGTTAGATTACACTAATACGATCATCATACAATAAAAAAATCTATAGGTTATCGCGATAAATTCTAAGTTATCTACAAATTACCGCCGGTTAGAATTTTTTTAGGACTTGCTCCGGTGTTTTAAGTACTACAAATCAAACAGTAGTTCCCAAAAATATTTCAAAAATCTGACATGAATCTAGAAGCCCATACATTTCTGTAGGTGCCAAAATTTTGTGAATCGGGCTAAGGACAGCCGAGATATAGTGGGTTGAATTTAGCGTTCCAACTGATTTTGAGGCTTCGTCCTCGGTGTGTTAAAATATAAGCTGAATTATTGCCAATAGTAACGAAACCAGTATAACTCGAAAGAATCTTCTTCTTCTTTTTTTTCTGGCGTTACGTCCCCACTGGGACAGAGCCTGCTTCTCAGCTTAGTGTTCTTATGAGCACTTCCACAGTTATTAACTGAGAGCTCGAAAGAATAGCCTATGCTTAAAAGAAGGAAACACTTCTAATGAAATCATTAAAAATCTGGAACCCTATCATACCGTTGAAAGCCCCAGATGAAACAACCATGAGCTTTGAGTCTTGATGCAATGAGTGCAGTTCACAACTTAGTTCTAAATTAATGGGTCAATTTTATCATTCTCTCGGAGCACCTATATAGTGACAAGCATTACGTCCCATCATATCATTAAAGTCAATTAATTAGCTCATTATTTATTGGGTAAAACCTAAGAATCTTACACATAAGTGTTGTAGTAATTTGATATATTATTGATTGTAATTCGGCCAAACGCCATTTTAAGCCGTTTTGAGCCGTTTTAAGACGTTTTTTAGTCTTTTTAAGCCGTTATTAGCTGTTTTACGCCGTTTTAAGCTGTTTATAGACGTTTTAAGCCGTTTCAAATTTTTAATTTTTCGAATTTTCAAATTTAGGCCGTTTTTGGCAATTTTAAGTCGTTTTAAGCCGATTTAAGCCTTTTTAAGCCGTATCAAGCCGGTTTAAGACGTTTTAAGCCGTTTTAGCCGTTTTAAGCCGTTTTTAGACGTTTTTAGCTGTTTTAAACCGTTTTTAGACGTTTTAAGCCGTTTTTAAACGTTTAATTTTTTTCTATTTTGAATTTTTCGAATTTTCAAATGTAGGTTGTTTATAGCCATTTTAAGCCGTTTTTAGCTGTTTTAAGCTATAAGCCGATTTTAAACGTTTCAAGCCATTAAAAAATTTAATTTTTCGATTTTCAAATTTAGGCCGTTTTAAGCTGTTTTAAGCGTTTCGAGCCGTTCCTAGCCATTTTAAATCGTTTAAGCCGTTTTAGCTGTTTTAAACCGTTTTAAGTTGTTTTTAGCTGTTTTAAGCCGTTCTAATCCGTTTTCTAAAACGTTTATTAAGCTGTTTCATATTTCTGATTTTTCGAATTTTCAAAATTAGGCTTAGAACCGTTTTAAGCCTTTTTAAGCCGTTTTAAGCTGTTTCAATTTTAAAATTTTTCGAATGTTCAAATTTAGGCCGTTTTAAGCCGATTTAAGCTGTTTTAACCCCTTTTAAGCCGTTTTTAGCCGTTTCAAGCCGTTTTTAGCTGTTTTAAACCGATCTTAGCTGTTTTAAGCCGTTTTAAACTGTTTTTAGACGTTTTAGACCGTTTCAAATTTTTAATTTTTCGAATTTTCAAATTTAGGCCGTTATTGGCCATTTTAAATCGTTTTAAGACGATTCAAGCCTTTTTAAGCCTTTTTAAACCGTTTCAAGCCGGTTTTAGTCGTTTTAAGCTGTTATAAGCCTTTTAAAGCCGTTTCAAGCCGTTTTAGACGTTTTTAGCTGTTGTAAGCCGTTTTTAGACGTTTTGCCGTTCCTAATTGTTAATATTTCGAATTTTCAATTTTAGGCCAATTTTCAATTTATTTAGCCATTTTGAGTTTTTTTTAAGCTGGTTTAAACCCTTTTAAGCCCTTTTAAGCTGTTTTGAGCCTTTTTAAGCCGTTTTAAGCTGTTTGAAGCCATTTCATGCCGATTTAAACTGTTTCAAGCCGTTTTTAAACGTTTAAGCCGTTTTAAACGTTTCAAGCCGATTCTTTTTTTGATATTTTTGAATTTTCAAATTTAAGCCGTGTTTAGCCATTTAAAGCCGTTTTTAGACGTTTGTTTTAGTCGTTTTAAGCCGTTATTAGATGTTTTAAGTCGTTTTTAGCCGTTTTTAGCTGTTTTAAGCCGTTCCGTTCGTTTAAGCCGTTATAGCCGTTTTTAGCTGTTTTAAGCCGTTCCAAGCCGTTTTAAGCTGTTTTAAGCCTTTTTAAGCCGTTTCAAGCCGTTTTAGACGTTTAAAGCCGTTCCAAATTTTTAATTTTTCGAATTTTCAAATTAAGGCCGATTTTAGTCATTTTAAGCCGTTTTTAGCCGTTTTAAGTCATTTGAAGCCGATGTAGCCGTTTTAAGCCGTTCTAATCCGTTTTAAATCTTTTAAAGTCGTTTCAAGCCGATTTTAAAGACAATTTACACCGTCTTCAGCCAAAGGCTGCACAGACTGAACAATCACGAACATTAGGCAACGGACAACACAGAACACCCAGTAGCCCAGTGATGAATTTTTCGTTTGACGAAAAGTTTCCACCGACTGGAGCGGGAATCGAACCCACGCTTCGTGGCACAATACGCCTAAACGACTGACGCCGCTAACCGCACGGCCACGAAGCCTAGACGCTTTAATTCGTTTTTAGACGTTTTATGCCGTTTCTAGTTATTGATTTTTCGAATTTTCAAATTTAGGCCGTTGTTAGACATTTTAAGCCTTTTTTAACTTTTTTAAGCCGTTTTAAGCTGTTTTTTTTAATTTTTAGAATTTTCAAATTTAGGCCGGTTTAAGCTGTTTTTTTTATATTATTCGAATTTTCAAATTTAGGCCGTTTTTAACCGTTTTAAGCTGTTTTAAGCCGTTTTAAGCCGTTTTAAGCCGTTTTTAGCTGTTTTAAGCTGTTTCAAACCGATTTAAGCTGTTTTAAGTCGTTTTAAGCCGTTTTAAGCTGTTTTAGGCCGTATTAAGGAGCTTCAAATTTCTAATTTTTCGAATTTTCAAATTTAGGACGTTTTTAGCCATTTTAAACCGTTTTAAGCTGTTTTAAACCTTTTTAAGCCGTTCTACCGTTTTAAAACGTTTTAAGCCGTCTAAAAATTTTAATTATTCGAATTTTCAAATTTAAGCCGTTTTAAGCCTTTTAAGGCCGTTTTAAGCCGATTCAAATTTATATTTTTCGAATTTTTAAATTTAGATTAAAACGTCTAAATTTTTAGCTGTTTTAAGCCGTTTCAAGCCGTTTCAGCCGTTTTGAGCCGTTTAAGCTATTTTAAGCCGTTTTAAGCTGTTTTAAGCCTTTTTAAGCCGTTATAAGTCGTTTTAAGCCGATTTATGCCGTTTCAAGCCGTTTTTAGACGTTCCAAATTTTTAATTTTTCGAATTTTCAAATTAAGGCCGTTTTTAGTCATTTTAAGCCGTTTTTAGCCGTTTTAAGTCATTTGAAGCCGATGTAGCCGTTTCAAGCCGTTCTAATCCGTTTTAAATCTTTTAAAGTCGTTTCAAGCCGATTTTAGACGTTCTAATTCGTTTTTAGACGTTTTATGCCGTTTCAAGTTTTTGATTTTTCGAATTTTCTTATTTAGGCCGTTGTTAGACATTTTAAGCCACTTTTAGCCTTTTAAGCCGTTTTAAGCTGTTTTTTTTTAATTTTTAGAATTTTCAAATTTAGGCCGTTTTAAGCTGTTTTGTTTTTAATTATTCGAATTTTCAAATTTAGACCGTTTTTAACCGTTTTAAGCTGTTTTAAGCCGTTTTAAGCCGTTTTAAGCTGTTTCAAACCGATTTAAGCTGTTTTAAGTCGTTTTAAGCCGGTTTAAGCTATTTTAGGCCGTATTAAAGAGCTTCAAATTTCTAATTTTTCGAATTTTCAAATTTAGGACGTTTTTAGCCATTTTAAACCGTTTTAAGCTGTTTTTTTTTAATTTTTAGAATTTTCAAATTTAGGCCGTTTTAAGCTGTTTTTTTTTAATTATTCGAATTTTCAAATTTAGACCGTTTTTAACCGTTTTAAGCTGTTTTAAGCCGTTTTAAGCTGTTTCAAACCGATTTAAGCCGTTTTAAGTTGTTTTAAGCCGTTTTAAGCTGTTTTAAGCCGCTTCAAGCCGATTTAAGCCGTTCCAAGCCGTTTCAAGCCTTTTTAAATCTCTTATATTCGTTTCTAGCCGAGTTTAGACGTTTTAATTCGTTTTTAGACGTTTTAAGCCGTTTCAAGCTTTTGATTTTTCGAATTTTGAAATTTAGGCCGTTGTTAGACATATTAAGCCGTTTTAAGCCGATTTAAGCCGTTTTAAGCCTTTTTAAGCCGTTTTAAGCTGTTTCAAGTTTTAAATTTTTCGAATTTTCAAATTTAGGCCGTTTTTAACCGTTTCAAGCCGATTTAAGCTGTTTTAAGCCCCTTTAAGCCGATTTTAGCTCTTGTAAGCCGTTTCAAACCGGTTTAAGCTGTTTTAAGCCGTTTTTAGCCGTTTTAAGCTGTTTTAGGCCGTATTAAGCCGTTTCATTTTTTTTTTATTTTCGAATTTTCAAATTTAGAAGTTTCAAGCCGTTTTGAGCTGTTTTAGACCTTTTCAAGCCGTTTCAAGTCGTTGTAAGTATTTTTTAATTTTTTAAATTCGTTTCAAGCTGATATTTGACGTTTAAATTCGTTTTTAGACGTTTTAAGCCGTTTCTAGTTTTTGATTTTTCGAATTTTCAAATTTAGGCCGTTGTTAGACATTTCAAGCCGTTTTAAACCGATTTAAGCCGTTTTAAGCCTTGTTTAGCCTTTTTAAGCCGTTTTAAGCTGTTTCAAGTTTTAAATTTTTCGAATTTTCAAATTTAGGCCGTTTTAAACCGTTTTAAGCCGATTTAAGCTGTTTTAAGCCCCTTTAAGCCGTTTATAGCTGTTGTAAGCCGTTTCAAATCGATTTAAGCCGTTCTGAGCCATTTTAAACCGTTTTAATCCGTTTTAAGCTGTTTTAAACCTTTTGAAGCCGTTTTACCGATTTAAAACATTTTAAGCCGTCTAAATGTTTTTATTTTTAGAATTTGCAAATTTAAGCCGTCTTAAGACGTTTTAAGCCTTTTTTTTCTGTATTATTTACAATTTTTTTGAGAATGGTTTAATGCTTTGGAGAAACTATGAAATTTGCTCAGTTAATTTATGGTTTATAATATGAAAAAATATAATAAAATCATGAAAATGATAACGCTTTGCCACAATTATTATATTGCAACGGAAATCTGATATATTTCTATTATAATACATAATAATACATAGATATGATTTGTGCAAATATTATAAATAAATAGAAATTGGTATATTATCAATTTTGTAAACTGTTTGTCGTGCTTTGAAAACAGAAATAATAACTGCTCTATTTTTTATATTTATTACGTTGAGAAAATTTCAAATCGTAAACACAACTACTATGAAAACGCAACCATAGTCAGAGACTGTTCTGTATTATTCGTGATTTTGTGAAAATATTGTTAGTTCTTAGAGCAAATAGCCATTATAATTGTTGAGAAAGATTGTTTTTTTTTTTCAAAACTCAATAACGGTTTTGAATAATAAAATCAATTAGTCATCTTGAATAATATGAAACAACAGCAGAAATAGTATATTCTTGTATTACATGGTATTTTGTGAAAATATTGAAGTTTTCTAACGAAATTTCATCGGTTAATTTATACAAGCTTACCAACTCTAAATGATAACATTTTATTCAACATTTTCAAATCATAAAATCCATGGAACATTGTGGTCAATTCCAGGTTGTTATTACGATCTAACTTTTCTGGTATTTTCCACAGTTTTGTGTAAATGTTTTAGTTCTTCAGAAATCACCAAAAATGTTCTGTAGATATATCTTTTTCTTCTTTCTGGCGTTACGTCCCAACTGGGACAAAGCCTGCTTCTCAAATTAGTGTTCTTATGAGCACTTCCACAGTTATTAACTGAGAGCTTTCTTTGCCGATTGACCTTTTTTGCATGTGTATATCGTGTGGCAGGTACGAAGATACTCTATGCCCTGGGAATCGAGAAAATTTCCTTTACGAAAAGATCCTCGACCAGCGGGATTCGAACCCACGACCCTCAGCATGGTCATGCTGAATAGCTGCGCGTTTACCGCTACGGCTATCTGGGCCCAGCTATATATACTTGTATATATAATTATGCTCCAAACCCTTAAAATGATATGGTCTGGAGGCAATCAGTTATTTGCATTTGGCTGACAAAACGTCGAAAAGTGGGAATTGGAAGAGAACGAAATGATCTTGGAAGAATTATTCTCTTCCGAAAGAATAAACAATTCGATATTTTTTTCTTTTCGATGTGTTATTCCTTTCGACGTTTTGACATTCAACGTTTGTTGTGTTTTGATACGTTCTACCAATTTATATATGAATCTGAAAAATTTTAAACCGTGGAGATTATAAGAAAATGCGGCAATTTCGAAATTACAGGAGAAATTTTAAATGTTTCTGTATTATACATGATTTTTGAGCACACTTATTTTTCTTGAAAATTTACAACAATTTAGAAAATTATACAGATGATAAAATGTTCAAACTTCGGTAGCCATAGAATATTTTTGTATTATACTGTAATTTGTGAAAATATTGTAGTTCTTTCAATAAAATTTCATCGATTATGTTGTGCAAACTTGACAACCCTAAATATGAGAATATTTTAAAATAAAAAAAACCCATGGATCATTGCAAAAAAATTCAAACTGTTGTTAGGATCGTATTTTTCCGATATTATTCACAGTTTTGCGAAAATGTTGTCGTTCTTTGAAAAACATAAAAAATGTTTTAAAATATGTTTATTTTTATATCTCACAATTGAAGCATTGTCTTGAAATTGATAAGGTCTAGAGACAACCAATAAACTGTAGAAGAAATTTCAGAATTTAATACAGAAAATTACAATTCACAAAGATTTTGTGAAAGCATTGTAGTTCTTTGAAAAAACAGCTATCAACGATGTTCAGGAAATTTGTTCCTCATGAACATACAAAGAGTTTAAAATTATAAAACTGATGACTCATTGCGATAAATATGAAATTACTGTATAAAACCTGTATTTTCCTGTATTTTTTACTATTTTGTGAAAATATTGTAGTTTTTCCAACAGAAATTTATTATCAGTGTTCTGCAAATTTGATGGCCTTAAATATGAGTATATTTTAAGATCATAAAATGTTTGGGTTATCGCAATAAATTTCAAGTTATAATTGAAAATGTATTATTTCTGTATTCTACGCAGTTTTGTGAATATATTGTAGTTCTTTGAACGGCTAACAATCAAAAATTCAATGCCAATTGTTAGATTACACTAATACGATCATCATACAATAAAAAAATCTATAGGTTATCGCGATAAATTCTAAGTTATCTACAAATTACCGCCGGTTAGAATTTTTTTAGGACTTGCTCCGGTGTTTTAAGTACTACAAATCAAACAGTAGTTCCCAAAAATATTTCAAAAATCTGACATGAATCTAGAAGCCCATACGTTTCTGTAGGTGCCAAAATTTTGTGAATCGGGCTTAGGACAGCCGAGATATAGTGGGTTGAATTTAGCGTTCCAACTGATTTTGAGGCTTCGTCCTCGGTGTGTTAAAATATAAGCTGAATTATTGCCAATAGTAACGAAACCAGTATAACTCGAAAGAATAGCCTATGCTTAAAAGAAGGAAACACTTCTAATGAAATCATTAAAAATCTGGAACCCTATCATACCGTTGAAAGCCCCAGATGAAACAACCATGAGCTTTGAGTCTTGATGCAATGAGTGCAGTTCACAACTTAGTCCTAAATTAATGGGTCAATTTTATCATTCTCTCGGAGCACCTATATAGTGACAAGCATTACGTCCCATCATATCATTAAAGTCAATTAATTAGCTCATTATTTATTGGGTAAAACCTAAGAATCTTACACATAAGTGTTGTAGTAATTTGATATATTATTGATTGTAATTCGGCCAAACGACCCGTTCGGTCAAACGCCATTTTAAGCCGTTTTGAGCCGTTTTAAGACGTTTTTTAGTCTTTTTAAGCCGTTATTAGCTGTTTTACGCCGTTTTAAGCTGTTTATAGACGTTTTAAGCCGTTTCAAATTTTTAATTTTTCGAATTTTCAAATTTAGGCCGTTTTTGGCAATTTTAAGTCGTTTTAAGCCGATTTAAGCCTTTTTACGCCGTATCAAGCCGGTTTTAGACGTTTTAAGCCGTTTTAGCCGTTTTAAGCCGTTTTTAGACGTTTTTAGCTGTTTTAAACCGTTTTTAGACGTTTTAAGCCGTTTTAGCCGTTTTAAACCGTTTTTAAACGTTTAATTTTTTTTTTATTTTGAATTTTTCGAATTTTCAAATGTAGGTTGTTTATAGCCATTTTAAGCCGTTTTTAGCTGTTTTAAGCTATAAGCCGATTTTAAACGTTTCAAGCCATTAAAAAATTTAATTTTTCGATTTTCAAATTCAGGCCGTTTTAAGCTGTTTTAAGCGTTTCGAGCCGTTCTTAGCCATTTTAAATCGTTTAAGCCGTTTTAGCTGTTTTAAACCGTTTTAAGTTGTTTTTAGCTGTTTTAAGCCGTTCTAATCCGTTTTTAAACGTTCTAAGCCATTTCATATTTCTGATTTTTCGAATTTTCAAAATTAGGCTTAGAACCGTTTTGAGCCGATTAAAGCCGTTTTAAGCCTTTTTAAGCCGTTTTAAGCTGTTTCAATTTTAAAATTTTTCGAATGTTCAAATTTAGGCCGTTTTAAGCCGATTTAAGCTGTTTTAACCCCTTTTAAGCCGTTTTTAGCCGTTTCAAGCCGTTTTTAGCTGTTTTAAACCGATCTTAGCTGTTTTAAGCCGTTTTAAACTGTTTTTAGACGTTTTAGACCGTTTCAAATTTTTAATTTTTCGAATTTTCAAATTTAGGCCGTTATTGGCCATTTCAAATCGTTTAAAGACGATTCAAGCCTTTTTAAGCCTTTTTAAACCGTTTCAAGCCGGTTTTAGACGTTTTAAGCTGTTATAAGCCTTTTAAAGCCGTTTCAAGCCGTTTTAGACGTTTTTAGCTGTTTTAAGCCGTTTTTAGACGTTTTGCCGTTCCTAATTTTTAATATTTCGAATTTTCAATTTTAGGCCAATTTTCAATTTATTTAGCCATTTTGAGTCTTTTTAAGCTGGTTTAAACCCTTTTAAGCCCTTTTAAGCTGTTTTAAGCCTTTTTAAGCCGTTTTAAGCTGTTTAAAGCCATTTTATGCCGATTTAAACTGTTTCAAGCCGTTTTTAAACGTTTAAGCCGTTTTAAACGTTTCAAGCCGATTCTTTTTTTGATATTTTTGAATTTTCAAATTTAAGCCGTGTTTAGCCATTTAAAGCCGTTTTTAGACGTTTGTTTTAGTCGTTTTAAGCCGTTTGTTTTAGTCGTTTTAAGCCGTTATTAGATGTTTTAAGTCGTTTTTAGCCATTTAAAATCGTTTAAGCCGTTTTAGCCGTTTTTAGCTGTTTTAAGCCGTTCCAAGCCGTTTTAAGCTGTTTTAAGCCTTTTTAAGCCGTTTCATGCCGTTTTAGACGTTTAAAGCCGTTCCAAATTTTTAATTTTTCGAATTTTCAAATTAAGGCCGTTTTTAGTCATTTTAAGCCGTTTTTAGCCGTTTTAAGCCATTTGAAGCCGATGTAGCCGTTTTAAGCCGTTCTAATCCGTTTTAAATCTTTTAAAGTCGTTTCAAGCCGATTTTAAAAACAATTTACACCGTCTTCAGCCAAAGGCTGCACAGACTGAACACAATCACGAACATTAGGCAACGGACAACACAGAACACCCAGTAGCCCAGTGATGAATTTTTCGTTTGACGAAAAGTTTCCACCGACTGGAGCGGGAATCGAACCCACGCTTCGTGGCACAATACGCCTAAACGACTGACGCCGCTAACCGCACGGCCACGAAGCCTAGACGCTGTAATTCGTTTTTAGACGTTTTAAGCCGTTCCAAATTTTTAATTTTTCGAATTTTCAAATTAAGGCCGTTTTTAGTCATTTTAAGCCGTTTTTAGCCGTTTTAAGTCATTTGAAGCCGATGTAGCCGTTTTAAGCCGTTCTAATCCGTTTTAAATCTTTTAAAGTCGTTTCAAGCCGATTTTAGACGTTTTAATTCGTTTTTAGACGTTTTATGCCGTTTCAAGTTTTTGATTTTTCGAATTTTCTTATTTAGGCCGTTGTTAGACATTTTAAGCCATTTTTAGGCTTTTTAAGCTGTTTTTTTTAATTTTTAGAATTTTCAAATTTAGGCCGTTTTAAGCTGTTTTTTTTTTAAATTATTCGAATTTTCAAATATAGGCCGTTTTTAACCGTTTTAAGCCGATTTAAGCTGTTTTAAGCCGTTTTTAGCTGTTGTAAGCCGTTTCAAACCGATTTAAGCTGTTTTAAGCCGTTTTTAGACGTTTTGAGCTGTTTTAGACCGTATTAAGCCGTTTCAATTTTATTTTATTTTTCGAATTTTCAAATTTAGACGTTTTAAGCCGTTTTGAGCTGTTTTAAGCCGTTTCAAGCCGTTTTAAGCCATTTTAAAACGTTTTAAGCCGTTTTAAGCTGTTTTAAGCCTTTTTAAGCCGTTTTAAGTTGTTTTAAGCCGTTTCAAGCCTTTAAATCTCTCATATTCGTTTCAAGCCGATTTTAGACGTTTTAATTCGTTTTTAGACGTTTTAAGCCGTTTCAAGTTTTTGATTTCTCGAATTTTCAAATTTAGGCCGTTGTTAGACATATTAAGCCGTTTTAAGCCGTTTTAAGCCTTGTTTAGCCTTTTTAAGCCGTTTTAAGCTGTTTCAAGTTTTAAATTTTTCGAATTTTCAAATTTAGGCCGTTTTTAACCGTTTTAAGCCGATTTAAGCTGTTTTAAGCCTCTTTAAGCCGTTTATAGCTGTTGTAAGCCGTTTCAAATCGATTTAAGCCGTTCTGAGCCATTTTAAACCGTTTTAATCCGTTTTAAGCTGTTTTAAACCTTTTGAAGCCGTTTTACCGATTTAAAACATTTTAAGCTGTCTAAATGTTTTTATTTTTAGAGTTTGCAAATTTAAGCCGTCTTAAGACGTTTTAAGCCTTTTAAGGCCGTTTTAAGCCGTTTCAAATTTTTATTTCTCGAATTTTCAAATATAGACGTTTTAAGCCGTTTTGAGCTGTTTTAAGCCGTTTCAAGCCGTTTTAAGCCGTTTTAGGTCGTTTTAAGCCGATTCAAGCCGTTTTAAGCTGTTTTATGCCTTTTTATGCCGATTCAAGTCGTTTTAAGCCGTTCGTTGCTGTTTTAAGCCGTTTTAGACGTTTAAAGCCGTTTTAAGCTGTTTAAGGCGTTTTTAAGCCGATTTAAGCCGTTCTAAGCCGTTCTAAGCCGTTTTAATCCGTTTCGAGCCATTTTTAGCCGTTTTAGCCATTTCAAGTTGTTTTAGCCGTGTTAAGCTGTTCTAAACCGGTTTAAGCCGTTTTAAGTTGTTTTAAGCCGTTTAAATCGTTTCAAGCCGTTTCAAGCCGTTTTAAGCTGTTTTAAGCCTTATTAAGTTGTTTTAAATCGTTTTAAGCCGATTTAAGCCTTCTGAAGTTGTTTTAATCCGATTTAAGCCGTTTTAAGCTGTTTGAAGCCATTTTAAGCCATTTTTAACCGTTTTAAGACAATTTTAAAATTTTCAAATTAAAATCCAAATTCTTAAGTTTTTCGTTTTTAGCCATTTTTAGCCGTTCAAAGCCATTTTAAAATTTGAAGCCGTTTTATGCCGTTTTAGGTCGTTTTAAGCTGTTTTAAGCCATATTAAGCCGTGCTTAGCTGTTTTAAGCCATTTTAAGCTGTTTTTAGCCATTTAAAGCCATTTTAAGCCATTTTAAGCCATTTCAAGCCGTCTTAAGACAATTTTTAAATTTTTTAAATTTTCTAATTGAAATCCAAAATTTTAAGTTTTTCTTTTTTAGCAATTTTAAGCTGTTTTAAGCCATTTTCAGCCGTTTTAAGCTGTTTGAAGCCATTTTAAGCCGTTTTAAGCCGTTTCAAGCCATTTAAAGCCGTTTTAAGCTGTTTTAAGCCTTTTTAAGTTATTTTAAGTTCTTTTAAGCCGTTTTAAGCCGTTTCAAGTTGTTTAAAGTCGTTTTAAGTCGTTTTAAGCTGTTTTAAGCCGTTTCAAGCAGTTTTAGGTCGTTTTAAGCCGTTCTAAGCCGTTTTTAGCCGTTTCAAGCCATTTTAAGCCGTTTTAAGCTGTTTTAAGCCTTATTAAGTTGTTTTAAGTCG